>NC_092705.1:4145824-4413324 GCF_964275005.1 Diadema setosum
TACGGAAAAGGAGCGGGACGATTTGTTGATAAACAGTGGCATGGGAACTAAGCTCAAAAGGAGGTGATATATACGGAGGTGAATATGGTGCCGAAATGCAGATAGATAATCGTCCGAATTCATTTCATTGAGGAGAGATGATTATGTCCCAGGTCTTCACTATAATCAGACGGAGATTAAAAAGAAACGGAGAGATAATTGGTTAGAAAGAGAGACAGACAGACGGACAGAGAAAAAATAGAACTTTCATCTGGATTGCATCAGACAAAACTATCAGTTACTTCTCCAACCTGATCTACTTGCCCACTAATCTGTGGAAGTGCTTTAAGATCAAGTAGGTGAAAACGAGATGGGCTCTTAAATCGCCATGTATTTATTAGATTTTAGCCCAACATATATGGTGTAATATTGATATTTGAAGGTCTCACATGTGTTGTATGCTTGAAACATATTTTTCACATACAGACGAGAACAATACATAATCAAACGCCGATTATTGCAATCGTATATTACATGATAATTACCTAATGATGCCACAGCGCTGAACAGAAAACCACCTCTTATTTACGCTTCAAAACAATCTTTATCGAATATAAATTACATAGATAGTTTGAGAGTATGCTTCAAAAGGATTCTTGAGCGGCGTTCAGTGGCAATGACCCTCTCTTTCAAGCCCTTCTTGTTTTGATTTTATCCAATTCATGTTTTTGTCAGGTTCTGCAACCTATCGAAATGAGAATAAGTGAGATGAAACTTTCCTCCATTGTACAAAAACAGTAAGGAAAACTATTGTATTTATGAGAAACAATCGTTTTCATGACTGCTTTTTTTTGTTATTGATAATTTGGGATTTCCAAAATGCCTTCTAGCCTCGGCGAGATAATAATATTCGCTGTCATCTTAAACATTTAGCCAATGGCTTAGTGCTCAAAACTTGTTTGGGAGATTTGTCGTTCAAAACACAAGTACGAAGGCATGTGAAAGTCTCTGCAGAGGGACATGTATTAAGTGAATGCTCTTCCTTCGTTGTTACTGCAAAGAAATGATTTCAAATTTAATATCCAACGTCTGACTATACTTATAGGAGAAAAAAAAAAACTTGACGTAAACGAGGAAAGTACGTGCACACACTCTTGGATAATACAGAAGATATTTAAAATTTGCATACTATTCTGTTTTGTCTTGGAATGCTCCGTGCTCGTATTGCATCATTCTTGCGTCATTTGACCTCTCCTGCACCGAAACGGTGTCTGTTGTTATCCGTAACCCGCAGTGACGGTTGACATCACTTTCAGTTAACCGCCCCAATTACCCGCATACTGACAACTAGCCTTTTGTCAAGGACCTCTCGCTGTAATGGGCGAGCGAAGCGAGCCCAGCCGAGCGCGCCAGCGCGAGGGCCTTTTGAGATCTGCTGCACACATTATTATTCATGACACGTGAACCCTTCTGAATACTCATTTTAATGGCTTCCGGTCAACCAATGGAATGGCGCGCTCCCCGCATCCTCAGCCTTGGTGGTCATGCCTGTTCGCATGCATCACTGACCACCCGAGGAGGTCTGCCACGGAACTCTACACACTCTGTGTGTAGAGTTCTGTGAGAGTGTGTAGAGTTCTGTGAGGTCTGCGGCAGCGGCGTGCATTCGCTCTATTCAAATCGGGTTCGAGCAGACAGACACGCTGATTGGACCCCGACTTTTGCTCCCGAAATCGGGGAGCAAAAGTCGGTAATTCAAAGGGCTAACAAAAGGATGCGAAGCAGATCTCAAAAGGCCCTCGCGCAACCCCACTCAGCTGGGCTCTCTTCACCATACAGCGAGAGGGCCTTGACAAAAGGCTAACTGACAACTGGCCAAGCCCTGAAAATGAAAGGAGGAACGAAAGAAAACAACTTAGCTTTCCGCTATTACTACTTCGATTTTTTTTTCAGGCACCATATAAACAGTTGGGATGGGTTTATGTACAGTTCGATATATTTAGATAAACATGTATGTCATAAATGTATTAGAATATACATATATTCATACATACATACATATCTTACATACAAACATTAATAAACGAATTCGTAAATTAATGCGTATAGGTGTAATGCGGAACTTTTTACTACATGGTCAGCATACTCTAGTTGTTTATGATACTTTGTGCACTGCCGTCAACATTCTGTGCACTTTCAGCCGTTAATTCCATAGCCAAGAGATAATACTAGTATTAATGTGAATGAGAACAGTGGTGTGGTGGCGATGGGAGTCTTGGGAAAAAAAAAAGTCCTGAGTTCGAATCTCGCGTGAACAGCGGCTGACATGACGTTCTGCCCACGTTGTCCTTCTTCTGAGATAGATGCAAACGAGAAACCTTGGCATGTGAGGAAAACTACAGGGCCAGGGCCCTCTGGACGAGCAATGCTAGCTAACACTGGCGAGGCGGATGCACATCACGAGTCCGACACCCACGAGTCATACAGCCCACGAGCTACACACTAAAACGACCACGAGCTCAAATTCACGTGGAATAGTCCCGAAGGCGAGCCATACGGTCCACTAGCTCGGCACTAGGCAAATAAGGCCCATGAGCCCGACACTAGGTAAGCAAGGCCCATGACTCCGACACTGGGCAAAAAAAAAAAAGGCCCACGACCGACATTACATCACGGGGCTTAATGTATGCAGTACCTGTCTCGGTGGCCTTTTTTGGCCCAGTGTTGGACTCGTGGGCCTTGATTGCCTAGTGTCAGACTCATGGGCCTTGTTTTCCTATAGTGTCAGACTCATGGGCCATGATTTCCTGTATCGTGTCGAGCCCATGGGCCGTTTTTGCATAGTGTCACGCTCATGGGCTGTATGACTCATGGATGTCTCTTCCATGTTGAGGTCGTGAGCTGTATGACTCGTGGGTCTCGAGCTCGTGGGATGATCCCGAAGAGGCTACCCACGATGACTAAACTCACTACTAGTATATTCTGCAGTCTACTGGTTTTCGTAGTGATCGTATTGTTGTCGTCGTTATTGCTATGATTTTTACTATTATCCATTATTATCCATCATTATCATTTGGCCATCATCATTATCATCATTAAAGGAATAGTATACTTTTAGTTGATATGGGGATTCGGGTTTTAACTTTTTGCGAGATTATTAGAAACCGCTTATATGAAATATTAAAGAGCATACAATTTTAAAAAGAATTAAAAGTTTATTTTATGAAAATTGTTTATGAAATGGCTGAGATATCGAAAAACAAAGAGGCCTTGGTAAAAGTGGGACCTATCCTTTATTAGGACCTCTTTCATTTTACTTAGCTTTTGAATATCTCGGCCATTTCAAAACCAATTTTCATCATGTAAACTTTCCATTCCTTTTAGAATTGTATGCTCTTCAATATGGTTTCTAATGATCTCGCAATAAGTTAAATCCTGAATTCCCATCTCAACCAAAAACTATACCATCCCTTTAACTTCGACATACTCAGATATCAAAGAGAGAAAGAGAAGACATACCACCGTACAAACTTGCTGCCCTTCCTGTGCGCATGCTGACGGCATTCACCAGCTAGCGCCAGGTAGATTCCCCAAAGTTTTGTTGCCGGCCACTTTTCCGTGAAGACGAGACATTTCCTTGGAAACAAAGGTTGATAACATTTTGTTTGCAGATCATTTCCATTCGTCCTTCAGTAGACAGTTAAAGTTAGGGGAATGGAGAAACGAGAAAAGCTTGAAGTTTAGATATGATCATGTGCACCATATTCCATGATTTATTTTGCATTAGTATATTTGGAAAAAAAAAAAGTTTGTCCTTTTCTATTTTCATTCATGTCTGAGGATAAACGGACGCTGGTAACTTAATTGGTGACGTGTTCCCTAGTAAGTGCATCTAAATACTTTATAATACTTGGAATATGGTTTGCGGTGCATTGGTTATTGTTATGTCTGGTAGTCACATTGGGCAGGCTTTCAGGTTATCAGGAGCAAATAGCTTTTATTTAATTGGTATGCATGACATTTGAATATGTCGGTAAAACCGGTCCAAAATATTCTTCATGAGTACAACGCCTCGTTGGAGGCCAGTCTGTTTACCTACTTTTTTAACTTGGACGGACATTTTTCTTACGATCTTTATAACACAAAGCCAAATAAACAGATATATAATGATCTACTCTACATGATTGTTAGGCTACAATACAGAGATTATCCAAGCTATCTTGTTTTTCATATAAATATTCGTTTTGGTCAGTTCTAGATAATTTCTGATCTCCACATTGCTGCTAAGAACTTATTGTTTCCTTGGAAAACTCCTCCAAGCTTTTGCTTTTCATAGGTTTCCTTTATGTTTCTCGCTCTGCTGTTTTACATACACTATCCGCTCATGACCGTTAAGATACGACTTTCACTGCATAATCATTTCTTTAGAGATATTTGAAGAGTTGGCATTTTTGTTCGTATTATCTATTTGTGTTACCGCAATGTATCGTTTATTTTTTTTTTATAGAAATAAGACAATAAAATAAACTGAAACTGCTTTACCGCTTCCACCTATGTCCCCCAACCAATACATACTCAGTCCTCAAAGGAAGACGAAAGTCTTTTTTCATGAATGACTTGCTAACTTCCCCTTTATTACTCTACATATACCGACGTGTCATCACATTATATACAGTTATACAGCGTGTACCTTTTATGATTATTCTAGTGTTTTCTTTCGAATCAACGTGATACTGGTTAAATCAAAATGTTCCTCCCAACTGCACCTACAGAAAGAGGGAGATTTTTGCGAACATTCCGGAGAAGAAATAGACAAATCTTATCTATCACAAATGACTGGCGAGAGGAAAGCATATACATAATACGGAAATGCTGTCTTCACATTTCGTGTACGGTGATACCCGAGAAACTACATGTATGCCTATACGAATTTAGGGTTTGTGGGCAAGAAGTTGTGTTATGCTGCTACATCATGTGGGCGCAAGCAGGCAAGTGCAAATTTTGCGGGCAGCAAGTTAATAGGTACAATAGCTCTACTCGTGGGAGCGACTAAACCTCGACTGCGCAGAAAGCATGGTAGCCTTTAGCTTTCCAGTGGACATTCATGGAAATATCATATCACGGGAGGAAGGGGGAGGGAGTGAAAAATAAAATAAAATGCGTGACTGGACTTTGGTCTGTGTTGTTTTTGTGTTTTTGTTTGTCGATTTTTTTATTTTTTTTTATGAGGGGTGGCAGTTATATACTCCCGTCATAAAAAGGTAGGAAACACTAAATAATAGACTTGATAGGGGCTAATCGCCCGATTAGGCTGTAGACGGAAGTAGCTGTGATAAAATCAAATACATTTCCCATTGGTTTTTAATAATGGTCCCCAAAAGGTATCACGCTTGCATATACTTTTTTTTTCCCGCCGAGATTCATGTTGAAAGTTTTCCAAGCAACAAAAGAAAAGTATAAGAAAACAAAATTCTGATGAAGTACAAGAATGAGTCTAAGTGTAGATGGTATTCAAGGAAACCTTCTTGTTTTCCTGAGACTTACTTGGATCAAGATGGTCACTGTGTCGCCAAACTAGACTTTCTCGGGTTATTTTTATATGGATTTATCTTTGTATTTGTTGCAGTGTTCATGTACAGCAGCAAGAAAGAGCGTTCATAGATACATTTCCTTTGCGGTTTATTTTTTATTTTCAGTTAGCAGGCTAGAAATAGACCGACAAAACACGGAAGTATTCATGTTCAATGAATAGGTGCCTACACCGAGTCATCGGGCCGGAGCTATAAGCACAACCCACAAGTTTCGCCGTAAGTCCCATTCATGACTGACATCATAATCGATGATGACCGGCCCGGGGGGGGGGGGGGGGGGCGGGGAGGAGAGAGAGAGAGAGAGAGAGAGAGAGAGAGAGAGAGAGAGGAAGGGAGAGAACGAACTGTTCCATCCAGAGGGTATAAAGATGTGCTGGTGAGGAATAAGTCTATACATTTAAAACACTGACCTCGCTGCCTGATGTTACCACATTAGTATACATGCCAACAGCACATGCCAACAGCAAATCAGTCATTATCTGTTATATAACCTGTGTAGTCAACGTATCCTGATGAGAACACTCACCTTAAACTTATCACATGCACGCTGCTGAGCCTGTATATAGTCGGGACTGAAGTTCATTGCCTCTCCTTCTCCAAGTTGACTTCGAAAGATGAAGTTACATCTAACAAAGAGAAAAGATGTGGCATAACAATCGGACATGAGTTAATTAAGAAAAACTATGGATTTCTACAATGTTTCAATTGAAATTATTGAAATTCAAATTGATATGGTTTATTGTGTTAAATATGGTGTGGAGTTGCACATTAACTCCGTGGACTTAAAAGTACAGCTTCTTTATCGTTTGTTTTGTTAAGATATGTTCTCCCAAGGGAGAATTTTGTTATCAATCACTGAATGGTATTTTGATTAACCTGTAACGCTAAGTATTCTTGTACAGTATAACGGGTAAACATATCACATCTGAAATTATGTACATTATTCTGTAACAGAAATTCAAATACAGATGCCTGTGTAGGACATTGAATTGGTTATCTTCTTTTATGAAGTGGCCTTAACTATATAAAACAGTGCGGTTGTCAAAAAGGGCGGATGCTTTGAAAGTAAAAATTCGCTTCTTCTTCGAATTGGTATTTATTGGTAGCTATTATGGCGATATCAAACAAACGTGGCAGTTTTGACGTTTCAGGTTGATCTTATATAAAAACACCAATTTCTCGTTGCCCAGTGGTATCAGTCAAAGTCAGTAATAATTCATTGAGGTCGTATCGCATTTGCCTCACAAGTCCCCAATAAACTGGCACTCAAACAATAACAAAATGTGCTTTTGTGAAGTGAAATAAAGTCTAGAGTAAGTAGTGCCCTTTGCATTTCGTAAAATGTAATAGGCCTACCCGGGCCGTACATATTAAGGAGTCCGTAGTGACTACGTTATTGACCTAAACATAATAAACCTTTGTCCGGGATCCTTAAGGAGCAACTGCCACCCCCCCCCCCCTTTTCGGGACACAATATGTGCTTTTGTTAGACATGCTCCATGCTTCATAAAATGCACACTCCTCATGAGGTCTAACTTTATTTTGCATCATGTTCGCTCCTTTGTCAATCTTACCGGACCCCATCACACCCGCCCCATCACCCTATTTTTCTAAAGAGTCCTCCGCGCTTTCCTAAAAAAAGAAAGGAAGAAAAAAAAAAAAGACATGATATCCTACTCTTCTACAGAATGTAGCAACTCCCGCTTCATGAATATTATGTGTGGCGGACTAGAAAACAATGTTCAGTGCACACTGTGACACTATACCAGCACTCTGAAGTAGTGAACATCAGGCGGAAATGTGTTTTCCACCTTTAAAAGCAAGATGAAGATCACTGTCTATGGGGGAATTTCCTGAAGATTACACTTTCACTTGTTATCTCCTTCTCTATCTCGTTCTCTATTGTCATCTAACGCAGTTTTTTACTTTCCTTTCTTCTCAGTAGTGACCCCCCCCCCCCATCCCCTCATAATTTCCACGTACACTTTTTCGTTGTGGTATTTTTAGTCCGCATAAAGAACCGGACATCCGAGTTTTGATACCATTTCCTAAAGGTCCAGGAATCCCTGCCCATATATTTATTTGTAATTGAATATAACGAGGAAAATTTTGGTATTTCTTGGCAGGAACACCTGGCTATGTAACATCCACCAGGCCACCTGCCTGTGCACATGCATGTTAAAAATTTCAACAACATGACGTCTCAAGGACAGATTTCGAACACACACAGACAAAACGATCGACAACATGACGGAAATAAACGGACAGAGCTTGAAGAGTGGGGACAGACAGACAAAAGAGAGACAGAAGCGAGATAGAGGTACATAGAGAAATAGACAGATGGATAGATAGATAGATAGAGCGATAGAGAGATGGATAGATATATAGATAGAGATAAATGGATAGATAGGTAGGTAGATGATAGATAGCGAATGATAGATTGATCGATAGATAGATGGATATATATATATATATATATATATATATATATATATATATATATATATATATGAGAGAGAGAGACAGAGAGAGATAGAGATATAGATAGATGTAGATAGATAGATAGATAGATAGATAGATAGATAGATAGATAGATGGATAGAGAAAGATAGATATATAGATATATCGATTGATAGATAGATAAATAGATAAAAAGATTGATAGATGGACAGAGAAAGATAGACATATAGATTGATTGATCGATAGATAGATTAGATAGATATCGATAGATAGATAGATAGATAGATAGATAGATAGATAGATAGATAGATTTCATGATTGATAGATAGATATAGATATAGATATAGATAGAGGGAGACAGATAGACAGGAGAGAGGGTGCTGTTGAAAGAGAGTGGGAGAAAGAGAAAAGAGGAGAGAGGCGAGCTACCTTCAAAGCTAGACAAAAGAGGATACGTGTTTGATTTCAGGTGGCCATGAGTAAGCTATTTTTTCATTCAGTTTGTTTACCCAGTGGTATAGCATCAGGAGCCATAGTTCACGTTTGCGAATCACATTAGCGATAGAGTGATTTGTTATCGCAATTATCATGTCGAGGCGGATCAAGCGCTGTCACACAACAATCAAATCTTCTGACATTTGTTATCTCGGCCAAGATCACGCAATGGATAATTCTAGATTCCCTGTCATTTGATAAACCTTTAGAAATGTGCAGCATAGAGGGAGCTTTCATCGTATTTAAACTGATATTTCGACAATTCTATCGTAACTATCACCATGGTCTGGAAATGTAGGCCGGGTTAGTTGTTTCCTAATAGCCCTCTCCCTCATCCCTCACCCAGTCCCTTCCCGATCCGATCCTCGCCAAACCTCTTAATTTCAACCTGGGAATCGATGTTTTGTGTTACAAAATACCTCCCTGAAAATAGCAAAGTAAATGAACGCCCGCGGTAACCGAACCCAGGGCCCTGGATAACCTCCTCCTCAGCGTACTTCTCTCACAACAATGGCAAAGGACGTTGACTTGCCAATCAAGGAGATACATAGCCATAGGTAAACGGCTTTGCTTTCAACCACGGCAGTCCCAGTGGAGATCTGTTGCGTATTCAACCCAACTATCCACACTTATTTGTCATGTTTCAATAATTATGAAGTATACTGTGACTGCTGTGACTGAGACAACAGTGGGACAAAGGAATATGGATTCGCTTCCTTTATGTTTTTGTACCATAAAATACAGTCGAGGGAACGATCAGCCAATGCACACAATACGTCGAGACGAGCCACCCATGTTTACACTCAGGCTGACGGCGGCGGTGTTACGAAGGTTGAACAAGAGATGGCGCTAGCGTTGCTCTTGGACAACGTCATCACTACACCGGTCTTGATCATGTCAGGAAGTCGTGTGCTTTGGTGAGCGAGATCTAAGCGCAAATGGTAACGTTCTCGAGGTAGTTGCTGCAGTTGGAGACTGCTGGATAGAAAGTAAGAGACGACAAAAAACAACAACACACATTGACATCATTTCACACACAAAATAACATAGTTTACATTATTTGGTACACTCTTTTCAGTTCAATTACATGTATAGGTCTACTTTATTTCCATCACACAAAAGGTAATACAGAACATAAGTATACATCTGTCGATACAGGTCATAGAGTCAGGCTCTTCACTTGACAAGGCGTCTTGAAATTTCCTCGCAGGTAAAATTCATTACAGGCTCACATAATGCCAAATGTCACTAATCTAGGAAATCTTATAGCGACTTGACAGTCACGTCAAGTTGAATTCAATTCAATTCAATTTGAATTGAATTGAATTGAATTGAATAGAATTGAAGTTGTCATTAACTGGTAACGGCAATGATTCCGAGTCCATGACCGAACATTCAGCAAGGTAAGGTAATGTTGGCGAAATAAGTGTGGACTTGAAACTCTTCTGTTATGTCAACTTCAGGACAAGACTTCGTATTTCACCGTGAAGATAAAACGTGACGTAGACGTGAGGTAGACGTGACGTAGACAAAGCACATAGGAGTGATCAAGTGTCACCAAAAAAATATATATATATATATATTAAGATACATTAATTTGTATCTTGCTACACTAACAATATCGTCTAATTTAACAAATATTTAAGAGTGTCATTATCATTACCAACCCGCTACTATCCAAAACCATTGGTATTTACACCTGTTGGTGCCGACAGAGTTCATGTATTGCAGCAAACGGCGTACAGATACAACTCCATTATTACAAGTGAAGTATTTGATTTGAATTTCTATGTAGAGCGCCACCTTGAATTGACGATTGTTTGTTTTGGTGGGGGACTTTCCCCCCCCCCCCCCCATGTGGGACAGCGCTTTGTAATTGAGGAAGTGAACTGCTCCGCTTTATTCTCATTTCTGAGTTAACATGTTTCTATTTGGATGCTAGCTCTGCCAACAATACTCATTATTGGCGCTTTTCTTCAACGACGCGACAAAGAACAGCTGGTTCTCCCAAGACAATAATAATTGCATCACAACCACTCCATTCAAGAAGGTACAGTGGGTTCTAATTTTAAGTCGCACAGGAGAAGATGTGCTCTCCTTCTCTCATCACGTTTGTTGTTGCCGAGTGACAAGTCCAACATCTTTGGATCCTGCTTTGGTAAGGGAATATTTAGGAAGGAGAATAACTGTCGGTTTGCTTTGTTTTTATTGTTTTCCAGAGCTCTGTACTCTTTGTCTTATTTCTTTTAAAGATGTCATTTACTGATGGTTTCCTCCTAGATTGTTTGTTTTTGTTTTTGTTTTAACTTTGCACACTTTCGCCTACCATGTCGGTTTAGGATGGCCACGCATGCATCCATTTTAGTACACTATGCGTTCGAATTTGCCGCAGAGAAGTGCAAAACGAGACGCTGGAATCGCAGTCTTGACTGAGCAAGCATGAAAGCAAACGTGGCGCAAAGTTAGTTATGGTGCTTGAAACCACAAACGGAAGCTAACGCCAAACGACATAATTCAGGGCCAACGCAAAGTGGGAAGAACAACCATTGTCATCCGCTTACTTTATCTGTAATGTCCCCCACGTCAACATCATTATTCTAAGACAAAGCGAAACAAGAGTGATAACGCAGCGTATCATGTAAAGGCTGATTTTAAACATGATTTGATAATAGTTGTACGGCTTTCGTTATATTTTCCCTAAAATCGCTTGATTACGTTTTCTAATGATAGCCTGGAGATGACATTGCCTTCACCCGTGTCAGGAACATGCTGACATGCAAACAATCCCTCAATTGTGTCGATTTTCACCTCAACTGTTGAATAAGTGGCTTTGGCTATACATTCCTGTCTCCCACGCACAGCGTGGGTGACACTCGCAATGTCAACAATGTTCGTATTGAAATGAATATTCCTATTGATATTCAAATTTGTCGAGCTATTGTCAGAAGGTTGGAAGGGAAAACCCCATAGCTTTCCCTCCCCCATCCCGTGACAGTTCATCTGTCGTTGAATGGAACCTATTGTGGTAAAAAAAGAAAAGAAAAAAGGAGGGGTTTAAAAGCTGGCATTATACTCGCACACGCTTCGCTTCTCCCAGGCAGCTGATGTCCTTAACGGAATGTGGCGACGCCAAAAAGCTGTGGTCTTAATTTCCTTTGTGTATGTGTGTGTGTGTATGTGTGTGTGTGTGTGTGTGTGTGCGTGTGTGTGTGTGCGTGTGTGTGTGCGTGTGTGTGTGTGTGTCTGGTTTTCGTTCTTCCTCTTGTTATAGAGATATAAGACACCAAAGTAATGGATTTTTCTTTCTACTAATTGTATGTCTCTCTCTGTGTGTGTGTGTGTGTGTGTGTGTGTGTGTGTGTGTACGTGTGTGTGTATCAAAATGAACAGATGATGATCTTATGAGCATATCAGTGATTATCAAACTCAACGAGCGAATCACATGCTGGAAAGAATGGTCACGTGATTATGATGACTTTTTTTCTATAAGCAAGTTTTTTTTAAACAAAATGGAGGCGGGCAGGTGGCTATTTTGTGTGTGTGTGTGTGTGTGTGTGTGTGTGCGATTGGATTTGGACTTTGGGGAGGGAAAACGATGTGAGGGAAAGGTTGGGAGAGTATAGTATGTATCTGTTTTGTAACTGCGTCACTCTTTTATCGGGGTGATCATGAGTTTGTAGATTGTGATTGGATGTTGCGAAATATTCGATGTTTCTTCTATAGTTTGCATTTTTATACAAGATATTTCAAAAGGTACAGTTATGAATATTTCATTATGATAATCAGTGGCACATAAATCTGTAACACTGGATGCGCCTGGCAGGGATATAAGTTAGGGCGGTCCGCGCACTACAGTTATTTAGTTAACTTTGCCCAATGCCTGGCAGCCTGTCAGGCGCATGAAGTGTTTGAGTACTTCTGTGTTATTGCAATGATTATTTTGAATTGTAATTGATTTTGTATTGCATGTTTTGTGCCAAATAGAATAATAATATTAATGACAACCAAACAAAAATTGTAACAATCTCCCCCCCCCAATAAAAAAACAAAACAAACTGTTCTTCCTTTTCGTTCGCTACGTGAATGTCTGCAAGTTTTTGATAGGCTAATGAAACCCAATTAGTCCATCTACTGTAATGAGATGGCATCAAATGTATGAGCATAGAACACATTTGATAGCGTTATCGCATTTTGCGAAATTATGTTCGTAATATATACATTTATAATCATATTTATAAACTGAAACTGTGCACTTTGACAGCAACGTCTGAAAACTTGTTTTCTTTGAAAACTTGCTTTTACGTAGTATAGGAGATGATGAATGTTTGCAAAATGTGAAAACATCGCCATTTTTTTTTTGGGGGGGGGGAGGGGGGAGGGGGGGGGAGGGGGGCTGGGATGTCATCGTGTGTGCCTATATATTAAACTTAAGTCGGTGCGGACCTTAATTGACTTGATTTCTCACACCAAAATTTTGTTCCATACAGCCCCCGCGATCCCTTACGCGCTTGCGGGCTACGTCCTCATATAGAATTGATTTGATTTGGTTTGATTTGATTTGATTTGATTTGAATGCTGTGTATCAAGACAGCAAATCATGAAATAACCTTTTTTTTTCAAACTCTTTAAACCTATCACTTTTTTATCATTACACTCAGTAAAACGCAAAGTAAAATTTTCAGATGTACTTGGATTGTGATTTGAACAGCCATATCTTGACTAAAAATGAAATATGATTTTATATAACACGTCTGTGCGACAGACAAGGAGCATCCAAAAACTCCTTTATTAATGTTATTATTATTGTTATTATTGTTATCATTATTATCATCATTATTATTATTACTATTATTATTACTATTACCATTATTATCATCATTTTATTATCATAATTATCATTATCATCATCATCATTTTTATTATCATGATTATGTATGACTATAGAGTATACGTCCTTCTTATTGTTCCTTTTTAATTCTTTTTTTTATCACAGATCTGTAAAGGCATTCTTCGGGGGTTATTGATTAGTAACTGTTTGCTATCATTGCATTAGTATCACGATTTATGACGATGAATTTTATGGGTAATGTGCAGCATTATTTTGATACCAAAGTAGTGATGAATAATGACTTAGCGTTCCGGGTTTATAATTATGAACTCTAATTTGTGTTATCTCTGTGCTATGTGCAGAGAAAACAAAGGCTATTTATTGACAGAATTTGAAAAAAAAAAACATTTACCATTTAGTAAGAATTAGTCATCATTGTAAAAATGTTCTACTCTGTAAATTCTATAATATACACAATTTGTTTCTTTTGCAGCTTGAAAAAAAAATTATAACTTTTACTGCCATTGCCATTATGCCCTACTGACTTGCTCTTTGCAAACATGTCCAATATTTGGTGATCTTTTTTTTTTTTATTTCCCTGTTATCATCGAAAATAAGTATACATATACATACATTCGAATTTAAAATCGCTCTCTCTCTCTCTCTCTCTCTCTCTTATATTAACCTTACCCTGTGTAGACCAACTCTTTTGTCAGACAAGTAATTATTCATGCATTTCAATCTTCACTTTTCTGTTTCAATTGGAATTTAATTGCATGATTATTCTTTCGTATGTTGTTGATAAGCTAATGAGTTTCTTCTGTCTGTGATGTCGAAAGCCAGCTTTTAAATTAGAGCAGTCAATTATTTCATCCTTAGCGTAAAGAGCATCGACTATCAAATGTGTGCATAAAACATAAAGAATATGACCACATTGTCAAAATGTGCAAACTCTCTATCAAGTTTACAAGATTTTTACACTGAACTTTTGATATTCAAATTTGTAAACTTACTTTCTGACAGGTATTGGTCCTCTGAGCTCGACTCGATGGGACGGGAAGGAAGGCTGAGCATCAACGATGCGAAACCATGACAACGGTGATGACAGGGACCGAGAGAGGACTGGTCAGTGAGAGGTGCACTCTGCTGGAGACTGGTCAGTCACAACGGCCAAACCAACAAGGACGAAAGTAGCCGAAATTTCATTTGATCGAAATGGTCACTTTACTGGCGTATTATTATGAACCTGAACCATTGCTAATCTACCCCAATGCCTATAAGAACCGGGCGTTTTATTTATGGACACTACGAAGATTACCACAACTTGGAGACGATGGTTAAAAAAAACAAAACAAAACAATATGTATGTATATATATATATATATATATATATATATATATATATTCAGAAAATGCGACTTCGACTTGAGCAAAGTTAAAATCGTACATGTTCTGACCGGTGGCTGTGATATGCAACAATGTCACCTAAAAATGTTGATCGTCACCTGAATAATGTAATCATAGCATTTGGGCGCCTTTAATATGTTTCTACAGATAAATGGGGCTATATGAATGCCGTTTCATCACCATTATCAATTTATCAAATATCAGTTGTCAATTCGATGTGTTTTTCATAATTCATAAGCGTGCTTTTCAAATGATAAGGAAAAAATCTACATTCGTTATGTTTCGTTTAAACGCTTTTAAAAGACAAAAATAATCATGGCATTCTAATTTATCACAATGATAGCCCGACGTAGTTATTTTTTTTTTTCAAATAATAAGGAAAAAATCTACATTAATTATGTTTTGTTTAAACGCTTTTAGAAGACAAAAATAATCATGGCATTCAAATTTATCACACATGATAGCCCGACATGGTTATTTTTGAAAGAAATTTGATAGAAGTTGTGTGCACATAGCAGACCATCGATTAAATTCCCTTCATAACTTTTGATAACCACCGGTGCAAATAACTTTTAAACGCTAAATCGATAATATACTTGCAATTGCCGGCAGTTTTTACAAATATTATCAGAGGGGTTTTTTCTTAGAAAACGTGCAGTCTCTCCGAATATGAAATAGGAATAATGCGTTAAATTATATAAGCGGTGTCAATACCCAAATAAAACGTCGTAATGACTATGATTAGGGCCTTAGATCCGAAGTACACTGATGTTTGAATTAAAATCGATCTTATCTATTTTGGGCAGGACATTCCCCATATTCGTTAACAAGGTCAGCCAACATTTTTTCAAAGTATTTCAAATGTATTGAACTCAATAACTACAAAAGTAATAATGATATATTTAGAATATATTTTTGTAAATATATAGGCCTACATATGTATATTTACTAGTATCTAGGGCCTATCTATTTATCAACTTTTTGTGCACATTGCAATCAGTCAGAAGTTAAGAAAATTTTTAATCCTAAATTTGGAAATGTACATTTCATATTTGATAGCAATGCTGATGATATTTTTCCCCATCATCACAGTCATAATAATGATTATTTTTGTCATCATAATCAAATCATACAATTTATCGTAATCATTACCAATATTGATTTCAGTGCCGTTACAGTTGATTATCGTCATCATTAATTTAATAGGTGTTATACTACAATATGTCATCGATAAATGAAATAACATTATGAACTTGTTGACTGATTTTTCTCACTCTATACAGTCACCTTTCTCCCAAATTTGTTCACGGAAATGTGTTACGACATGAGCTTACCCTTCTGTTCTTTGCAGCCAGCCGTGTTCCACTGGACATGAGGGTTGCTTCTCTCGTCTGCTGCATTCACAATGTTCCCCGTGCTACCAGGGGAAGGGAACTTCTCGGATTTGTCACGATGGAGACGTTTGTCATGGAGACAGCCCCACCTGTACGTCCAACCAACTTTGCTTCCAAGACACCTAATGGCAAACATCTTGCCAACCACTTCCCGTCGTGGCACCTAAACTTCCTCCAAACATCTTTACGAGGACAAACAGGTCCGGGTTCTTTCTCTTTTATGATTTTAATTCTGTTGATTTTTTCGTGAGTGTTATTCTCGGCTTTCATTGGCTGCGTCTAGCGCCCTATGATTGTCTTCAAATCACTTTTTTTGGCAACTCTAGACTTCTAAATTGTTTTCAAAGTTTGCAGGGGAAAATACCGGTAGAATCCCGTCGACGATTTCGAATGTTCCCTTCTGAAAAAAAAAGAGAGTTAAGTTTGAGGTGAGAATCGAAACTAGCCTTCTTAAAACCCACCCCCCCCCCCACACACACACATACCTACACAAGACGCACACACTCAAACGCAGTGTCACACTACTTGTACACTCCTTCGGCGATTCCCTTCAATCTATTCCTGTCGGTGACGTAAGGGGACAGACTGGTATCGAGGAGTTGGCTCTAAAAGCCTTTGTGGACTACAGAAAGAACTGAGGGGGGTTTCACGAGCACGTGACATGATCACAATGGATCTTGGCTTTTGGGAGTTCCCCTGACCGCCTACGGGTATGCTACCTTGCTACTTTGAACAATCACTCGATAAGCATGATGTGTGTAGTTTCGTCTCAAATCATACTTCCAAACGAGTCCATAAATATGCCGTCCCAGCTCGAATTGTAGCAACAGCCATGACATAACTTGGATGATCAGCTATTAATCAATTTCAGTAATCTAACGAATAGAGCACAAGAGGTCTGTAAGATGACTTTGTAAGATAACTATACTTGTTTCTCTCATTTTACGCCAGCACTGCCTGGTCACGTGCTTTGGCTGATATTATGTAGGAATGAATGTCGGCTTGCTAAAAGGTCAGGCTTTATTCTTTCTCCTGACTCTCCTTCGAAACCAGCCGTTTTCTTGTCTTTTCTTTTTTGCGTTGCGTTGCGCTGTGTGCCATGAGTGTACAACAAGGGACGTATAAAGTGTCTAGCTCGATTCCAGCTGAACGACAGTCAACCTTTCCAATGTTACCTGTCCTATAAGCTTATGCCGGAAAAGTCAGTACAAGAGGACATGCGACACCATGGAAGAATACACAAGATAGTAAGATCACAATGTTTGAATTAGCAGAAAAAGACAGAAAAACTATTTTGTCAAGATATATACCTACAAGAAAATCGAGAACACAAATAAAAAGAAGTCCTAATGAAGTTACTAACACTTAGATAAGAAAATAAATGCATGAATATATAAATGAAAGACAGATTTATCGATAAATGATGTAATTGTACAGAAAGAAAGAAAATCAAGGGCTTTTCGCTTTGCCAAGACTAGTGTAATGGTATTGTTTCTGGCCATAACGCACATCCTATCGCATTACACCTGAATATTCAAATGAGCGAGTTTATGATGTCATGCTCTCACATTTTTTCATGTATGTTATTGAATTCGGAAAAAATATCATTCCTATACTGTATAGCTAATACAGGTAAAACATATTGCCTATTGTTTTGTTTTTTATTTTGGGTGGTTTTAAGGTAAGTTTTATATTTACACAGATGATATATGGGATTTTTGTCATTTCTGTATATGAAAGGAATAAGACGTTGTGAGAGCATGTCATAATCGAATTGCTGATTTGAATATTTATAACGACTGGTCAAGAAGTGTTTTCCGAAAAATAGTGAAATTTCAGAATGTCATAACTTTCTCATTTCTTCTCCGATTTTGATCATTTCTGTACTCTTCTGAATTCATTTTTTTGTTCTCTTTTTTTTAATGAAATTGATACAATTTTGGAGTGGATTTCTTCTTCAAAGCAGCTTTAGAAATAACCCATAGTGAGATTACAATTCACATATTCTGCTCAGTGAATACAGGTCACCAAACTTACTGATGGAGCGCGGATGTACCTATCACAGGTCTGCACACTGATGCGATTGTACGGTGAGCGTATAACAACCTGTATAAAGAGGTGCAAACTCTGTCTGCTCTGCTGAATGAGTAAAACCATTGAACTTACAGTGGGGGGTTTTTTCACTCATTTCCACGTGATTGGGGAAAATTTTGCGTTTTCGCTGAAAAAGAGATAATACAATGTACGTCTAAAATCATAGTCACAACGCTCTGGATGTTTACTACAGCTTGAATACAGCATTTAAAGGATAACTGATCATGCTAATTCACCTTCTCAGCTGCTCCTCTTACAGAGACACAGGCAGGAGCACGCAATCTGAATATGAAAGGTAACGCATGATGAAATCATTAATGACGTCATTAACAGAATTATGACGAAATCAACTGGGAGGATTTCGTCGAATTCAGAAAATAATTTGCAGCACCATTACTTACGTATGACCAAGGAGGTAGTAGACGAGCCCTCGTATATAGGCAACCTCCTTGGTTTGACCAGGGATATGAGACGAAGTTCACCTCCTTGGTATAACCTGTTTATAACTGCCAACTCACGTTGATTGGGAACGTCGTTCAACGAGCATCGTGAAGGGCACGGTACTTCACACCAGGGAGGTGTCTCACCTAGCTCCCTGTTCACACTCAGTTACGTTGAGAGACCACGATAGCTCCATGGATAGATCACATCTCGTCTAATCCCAGCGGCACTTACAACAGAATGGCGAGCCGACTGATGTGTTTTCCACAACAGCTGAATATTCTCGACGTTCGCGGTCTCTCGTTATCTTTCCTTCACGTGATGAGAACTTGAATACAACCATTCTCGAAAAATTGTCCTTTAAATCAAGGATCAGTGTACATGGGCGTTCGTTCGTGACTCAAATGCAAAGGCTAAAGCTCTGATACAGTCTACCAATCTTAGATGACTTACTGACCGTTGGGCTTTCAGCCGTGCTACCGGTACATTGATTCACGGAGATCACGGGAGGGCTGGCGAGGAGTGAACAACGATTTCGTGCTGCTGAAAGACGAATTCTGTGGGCATTCCCCAATTGCGCAATATTCGTCGACGAGGGGTTGCACAACCGTAGCTTGCCGGCCCCGGGCAAGTGGTCCAAATATTGCATGATGTGTGCAAACATTTTCTCACTGGAAAATTTTTAATCCTAGATTTGGAAATGTAAATTTCATATTTGATAGCAATGCTGCTGATATTTTCCCCCTATTATCACAGACATAATAATGATTATTTTTGTCATCATCGAAAATCATAAAATTTATCGTAATCATTTTACCAATATTATTATTATTACCGTTGCTACGACTGCGACTATGATTTCAGTGCCGTTACAGTTATACTGATTGTCGTTATTGATTTGATAGTTGTTATACTACAATATGTCATCGATAAATGAAATAATATTCATGAACTTGTTGCCTGATTTTCCTCACTCTACAGTCACCTTTCTCGCAAATGTGTTCACCGAAAAGTGTTACGACATGAGCTCAGGGTTAATGTAGGGACTAATTGTTACTCACTCCTGTTAATGAATCTCCGTAGGCACACGCATAACGAATGAATAATTTTTCAAAAAATGCTACAAAATACACGAGAATGTCTTCCATATAAGAAACCATCCTGCATCTCTTCAATCTCGAAATTTGCAAATTAGTTTGCTTTGTTCACGTTCTCCGTCTCTTTAAACTTCCCTCACTGGCCCTTAACAACAACAAAAAAGAAAAAAAAAGCGGTTTCACCCCTCAAGAATCGCACCTTTTTTGTTTCTATACCGGTACCAACAAGTTTCTTCAAAATCATATCGTGGTCAGCTTTCAAACGAAGTTCTTTTTTTAGAGATATTCTTTTTCTGTTTTCCTTTTAGTAAGCCGATGTCAATAGTTTTTTGGGTTTTTTTTAATGTTCCAATTCATCTTAGCGTGATTGCAATGATAAAATGACTGGGGAGCAACTGATCGACAATTGCCCTATGATCGACGTAAGTAATGAATTTCATGAATGTGAATGACTGAGATGGGTCCATAGTGTAAAACATGTGGAGTAGATGGCTTTTCCAAAGGTCTTTTCATCTCCCGCTGAGCGTACACGTGTCATGTTCCTTGCGCAATCATTATCGGCAGAGTTCAATGTGCCTTTATAATGAGGCTACTACGGGTGAAACGGGTGAGGATCATCGTTATGTCTACATTTCAGCGTATTCATTATCCATCCGGGCGTGTATCTATCTATTTATCTATTCGCCTATCTACCATCGCAACTCTATCCCTATCTGTCTTTCTATATAAATGTTACCTTTGATCTTTAGCTTGCAGAACCACTGTTACTATTCAGTAGAGCACCGACGTGCAGATCAAAGTCAGATCTTCTTTCCAAATACCTTAAAACGACATTGAGTGCGTGAGAGAAAATCCAGCGGGATAGAAGCGGCGGAGAAACGGCGCTGCCATGGTAGTTTGTATAATGCGTCACGACGGCAAATTACCGCATAAATCCGATGTGTTTATCTGTCTGCAGTTGAAAATCAAACGAATTAATTTGGGCAAGTTTGGTCACATGGGTCGTCAGTAATCTTTTACATTCGTCCTGGCGTCTCTTTTGGACATTTCAGGAATCCTCTGCGATGCACATTCCTGTGTGAATGCTGTAATTACGTAATCAGGCAGTGAACACCGAAATAAACACCTTTTCGTATTTCTACCAGAAACAATGTCGACAGAGGTTTATAGCCAAAACTACACGTACATATACAATTTGAGCATGAAATGGATTTGAGCTGATGACAAAGAAAAGAGAAACCTCATACACGAACCCCACGACCACCATCGCTCACGTTTCTACGTGCCAGCAGATATCAAATACAGCAGATGCCATATAGGTAAGGTCGACGTAAAACCTGTCCGATATGATATTAAATCAATATGCTTAAGAAAGAACATCATCCAGCAATTTTTCAGTAACCATTGTAATGAGATTTAAACCCCTAGCTGTATCGATCGTCAGTAATTTAAAAAAACCTATTTTCATGATCATGAATATTTCTGTTCTTGCGATACCCACTACCATGATTACCAGTGTTTCTTTGTTTTGTTTGTATGTTTATTAAGTGTTTCCATGTCTTGAATTCATTGGCTTTGCGTAGTTAACTACTGCTAATTGTATTTTACTTCTATCTACTTTTCACTCATATCACTGGTTTCTCTACCTCTACTGCTCGTTCTCCAGCTCCCCCCCCCCCCCCCCCTCCGTTTGTTACACATCATTACATAGTAATCTTCATTATGGTTTTGTGATATACAGTTCCACCTCGATTATCCGGCCATGTCGGGACCGGCGCTCATCCGGATAAGCGAATTGGCCGGTTATGGGAGACACAATGTTAATTATAGCTGCCGTCCCAGTGCACTGGCGGATAGGCAGGTAGCGTACCCCGCAACAGTGGTGTAATCTATGCTAGCCTGCGCAAAATTGTAGTCCCTTCTTCACAAAAATAAAGTATATCTTTATGTGAAAATCATACATGTTTTACGTCATTAGATATTGAGAAACCTATCATGCACATCTTACGAAATTAGTGAAATAGATCTATGAAAAGATGAAAAAGTCACTGTTTTTCTCAATTTTTGGATGAAAAAAAAAGTCCTTCACTGCGTGAACGCGTCCGGATAATAGAGATTTCCGGATAAAAGGAGGCCGGATAATCGAGGTCGCTGTACATGTAATAGTATGTTTTATTTTCAACACAAACAGCATTTTCCGAAGACAGGTGTCACGTTGGAAGGTTGGTACAACCATTAAACGTTACTGGCCGCAAAGGCCGCTGATAATGTAATGTTGTCTTTTCTTTTCATCTTGTATGTATGTATGTATGTGTGTATGTATGTATATATATATATATATATACATGTATATATATATATATATATATATATATATATAACTTATTCATATTGTGTGAGATAGTGTATGAGGAAATAGAAAATTGTGTGTATTATATATTTTGTTATATACATAGGTAATATATATATATATATATATATATGTATATACAGTCAAACTCGGATACCTCGAATTCGTCGGGACTGAAGAAAATGGTTCGACGTACGCGAATTTCGAGGTACGCGTACGTCGAATTTTCTTCGACTTATCCGATGTTTATCGATGTTCGACGTTTATTGATGTTCAACATGGTGTCTGTTATAGTGCCTACTGATTGTTTGCATGTTTGTCAATTTGAATTGAATCAACTTTTATATGAATGAATTGAGTGAAAATCGGAAGTGAAATCAAAATTTCAGAAATAAAGATTTTGGTGGCCCGATCGCGCCACCAAAAAAAAAAAAAAAAAAATCGGATGTTTGCCTTTACTTTTGAAAATGAAAAGCGGTAACAATCGGCTACGTAAGATGCTAAAATAAATGTCAGTGGTTTGCGTTTAATTGTGGAAATGAATGACGGCAATATTCGACTCGGTATGATACTAAAATAAATGTCGGATGTTTGCTCATACTTTTGGAAATGAATAACGATAAGACTCAGCCCCGTATGGTGCTAAAACTAATGTTAGATATTTGATTTTGCGTTCGGAAATGAATAAGGATAACATTCGGCTCCGGAAGACGCTGAAATAAATGTCGAATTTTTGCTATGACGTTCGGAAATGAAAAACAATAACATTCAACTCCGAACGATGGTTAAATAAAATGTCGGATGTTTCCTCATACTTTCGAAAGTAAATGGCAATAGCATTCGGCTCCGGAAGATGCTAAAATAGATGTCAGATGATCGTTTTTATGTTCGGAAGAAAATAGCAGTAATATTCTGCTCCATCATGTCCATTGATGCTAAAATAACTGTCTGCTGTTTGCTTTTAAATTTCGAAATGAATAACAGTAACATTCAGCTGCGTTAAATGGTAAAATTAATGTTTGATGTTTGCTTTGGCGTTCGGAAAAGAGTAACAATAATATTCAACTCCTGACAATGATGAAATAAATGCTGGATGTTTGCTTTTACGTTCGAAAGTAAATTGCGATAACATTTAGCTCCGGAAGATGCTAAAATAAATGTCGAATGTTTGCTTTGATGTTCTGAAGTGAATAACAATAATATTCAACTCCGTACGCTGATAAAATAAATGCCGGATGTGTGCTTTTACGTTCGAAAGTAAATGTCAATAGCATTCAGCTCCGGAAGATGCTAAACATGTCGAATGATTGCTTTTACGTTTGGCATGTTTGGAAGTGAACAGCAGTAACATTCTGCCCCATACGATGATAAAAAAAAAATATTGGATATTTGCTACGGTACATTTCGAAATAAATATCAGTAACATTCAGCTATACGTTTCATGGTCCAAAATGTCTGATGTCTGCCTTGACGTTCAAAAATGAAAAACAGTAACATTCGGCTCCATGCGATGATAAAATAATTGTCAGATGATTCATTTCACTTTCGGAAGTGGACAGCAGTAACATTCGGCTCCGTTCGATAATGAAATATATGTCGGATGTTTGAAATGAATAACGGTAATATTCTGCTCCTTACGATGCAAGAATAAATAACAGATTGTTGCTTTAACATTTGGAAATGATTAATGGTATTAATCCGCTCAGTTAGATGCTAAAACAAATAGCGGATGTTTGCTTTCACGTTTGGAAATGGATTAGGATAGTATTCAGCTCCGTAAAATTCTAAAATGAATGTCGGTTGTTTGCTTTTACATTTAAAAATGAATAACGGTAACTTTCGGCTTTTTACAATGCTAAAACAAATGTCGGATGCTAACAAATGTCAGCAAATGCTCCCATTTTCTCATTTCAAACGTAAGTTTTGACCTCCTCAATATAATGGGCATCAACTTTTTAAATAATCTCTACGCCTATTTGTCAAATCTTTAAACACAGAGTAAGATGATTGAATTTTCTATTCATTTGTTTTAGACATGGGCATCTGTATCACTTCAATAATGCTTAATATTAATTTGTCTCTGTTTCGTAGGACCGATTTAGGTTTTGTAATGTTCTTCCTGATTTTTTTTTTTTTTTTTTTTTTTTAGTTACCAGATTTTACTTTCGACCACCAGAAAATAAAAATCAATGATATTGATGGCCCGATAAAACTTATAAGTGCGGAGCCCTGTGTATTCTATTCTTCATTGTGATCGGCCTATACTTCCAGATTTTCATAATCGCATTGCTGGGGGAAAAAAAGTTTCAGTGCTTGCGTTCTCGGGGAAGTAAACTTCGTGAAAGGCAAAAAAAAAAATAGTTTTAAAAAAGGCACTACGAGGGAGATTGATGTTTTGACAGTGGAGCGTGATTAATGGCAAAGATATAACTGTCAACGTAAGCAGGTGCGCCCCGACGGTTGAGAAATCTACGCGCACGGTATGACTGTCTCGATCAAAAATCAAAACACAGTGGTTAAAGAAAAGCAAATGATGGGCAGCGCGTAGTGCTATCGTAAAGCACTCCATTGGCACGGGTGCTATGTGCATACCATGTACGTGTGTTGGTAGGTGTTGGGGATTTTCCTTGTCAGCTGTGTATCGAGTATTTCTTCTTGGGCGCGCGATTGTTCTGGTCTCAGAATATTTACAATCGAGTGTGAAAACATTTGTGACATGTCTTCGCTGTCCACGCGCGCTTAATCGGAGATGCTGAGTGATGTTTGCAATTTCGATTCGAGCAACATGCTGGGAAAAACAATAAGTTAATTAAGATCGGGATATTAGATTTCCCTTCGAGGTAACCGAACTTCGAGTTATCTTTTTCGAGCTACGCGAATTTTAATACACGGAAACTCCATAGGAACAATCGGGACTTTCATTTTGCCCCCGAGGTAAGTGATATTCGGCTTATCCGACGTCGAGGTATCCGAGTTTGACTGTATATATATATATATGTATATATATATATATATATATATATATATATAGAGAGAGAGAGAGAGAGAGAGAGAGAGAGAGAGAGAGAGATAAACTATAAAGACCGGTAACTCGGTCGAAAGCTCGGGAAAATTAAAGGCTATCAGTGAACATACTGCAAGAGAGAGAGAGAGAGAGAGAGAGAGAGGGAAGAGAAATGGGAACATTTACATAGATAAATAGGTCGGCCGCCTACGTGAGGTGTGTGTGTGTGTGTGTGCGTATGTTGACCTTTATCTCAGTTCTTTGTGACAAAAGTAATCACTATCATCACGTAATCAAACCACACCTCTCTGGTCAAACTAAAGCAGTAATATCATGACACGTTCCACACAGGGAGATCGATTTATGGTATCATCACATAAATTTATGAGATTTAATGTAACGTTGTTAGATTACAAAATTCATAAATCAAGCAGAGTTTAGTTGTTCTATTTTTAACATGAAACAGCATGGAATGGAAAGCAACGTTGTGAAAATGACACAGTTCTCGTTTGAAGAAACCTGGGTATCTTGTCACTAGAAATTGAAATGTATGTATCGCTACTTCTACTTCTCCACTGGTACTCGACATACAGGATCCACCGCTATGAGTGTTTAGCGTTACTACTAATGCCCCATGAGGAGGTAAATGTAGGTATTAAATGGTTACCATAGCAACGATTATTCCCACAAATACAAAATTATGATTCACAAATTCATACATCGAGGGCATCTTATGTAGCTTATCATCGTCTAAAGAACAGAAGGACTGGAAACTATGCGAGAAGTATAGGTTCTCTTCAAGGTTTTGTAACCATGGTAACGGACAGACTAACAGACATATTATGATGAAAACCGATCAAGTAAACGTCAGCTCTCTTTAAACTTTCTTCGGAGGACATGATAATAATCAACAAGAGAAAGCAAGACTAAAGAGAATGCACAACAGCATCATGAAATTCACATGCCATATAGCTATTGACTTATATCAAAATAATACTTATAACCATAGATTTCTGTTACATTTACAACAGAGAATTTTCCTGTTCTGCAGAGTGATAGCAGATAGCTGTCAGTTGTTGCTGTTGTTGTTGCTTTGCAATCACACAAATTACATTTCCAGCGAGAACGTGTTACATTCTCCTCTGTGATATCAAATAACTATGCACATTATTATAATAAATCGTCTACAATTTATAGGGGGCTATGGCGAACCCGTACGATGAATTATTGCACGATCGTGCTTGGAATTAATCACACAATTAAATGCACAACAAGCTACAATAGCGAAGAAGGAAGACATGGCTTATCCAAACATAAAATATTATTTTTCTTTTCTTTCTTTCTTTTTTTTTTTTTTTTTTTGGGGGGGGGGGTCAACTGGCATCGTTGTGTTGGCGTGAAAGGGTTAAGTTTTCCGGTGTGTATGCTCAATGTGGCGTTCCATCATCAATACTTAAGAAGCAACCAGTAGGCATTACTCAGACGATCACACAGATTACGTGAAATACTAATAGAATGCATGATATCATAATTACTTGAAAGCAAATTTCCTCCATGAACAAAAGAAGTGATACCACACCACAAGTAAGACTTTATCACGAAATGTCAGATTCTGATTTTTTTACTATGGACCACTGGCCTTCGGTGGATGTAACCAAAACTAAAACAAAGACGTGTCTTACAATGGTCCATCCTTGAACTTCATAGAATCTATGAAGTCTCAAATTCCAGACGGTGAGCTTTGACCCCCTCCCCCCCCCCCCCTCACCTATCCTTGAATCAAACAATCAAACAAAAATAGTTACCAGCATCAGCCTCCAGAAAGGCATGTCAAATGAAGAGAAACCGTGTGAGTACAGCTCTAGACCTACAAACTGGCATGCATGCAGGCCTTTGCCATAATGCAAACAATGGACCTGCCCTGCCATAATTGCCACACCCTTGTTGCAATTTTAGCAAAACCTTGTCTGATGCTTCTTGGTTCCATGACAACTAACAAACAAAATCATTTACTTTACAAGATCTTGACCACTGACCGATGACGTAATGCCTCTTTATCATGACCAGGTCACCATGGCATACTATAGTCACAAAATCAATCTCAGTCTGGCTACAGTAGGTCATTTTCATGTGATTGTTGGAACAGGACATGAATATTCATGAGCTAATAAGCAACTCCATAACATACTTCTGACCAAATCAACAGAAATCTAGTCCATGACTTATGCAAATTACAATGCATAAATATGCGTGACACATCGCATAGGCCTATATGTCAACACTGGCAATAAATGCACGCTGGCATGCACACTCGACCATGCGCAATGTGCACTTATCAGTTTTGGGTGTGTGTGTGTTTTGGGTTTGTTTGTTTGTTTGTTTGTTTGTTTGTTTTCTCTCTCTCTCTCTCTCTCTCTCTCGTTTTAGTCCATGGATTAAGTTTGACACCATGGGCCAGAATTCACGAAGGTGGTACAAATGAAACCATGGTTTAAACCACGGACAAAAACTATGGAGCGCCAAGTGTCGCGTGGAATATATATTTCATTACGAAATCTGTCATTTCGTCGATGAAATGATTATTTTGTTACGAAATGACAACATTTTGTAACTAAATGAACGTTTTGTCCACGAAACGGTCATTTTGTCGACGAAATGACCAATTTCGTAACGAAATATTCCGTGTGACACTTGGCGCTCCATGGTTTTTATCCATGGTTTAAACCATGGTTTCATTTGTACCACCATCGTGAATTCGGGCCCATGGGTTTAATTTTAAAACGCTACCTTTGTGACTTCAGGCAGAGCTTGCGGTAGTAAGTGTGTTTGTACGATGAACAAGCAGGAGAGAAGTAAAAGTTGTTCAACAGCACGTTAAACCATATACCCGTTAAGTGATCACCATTTCTGAGTGGCTACACAATGTATTTCATGAGTTTCAACAGATCTACACATACATACTTTCTATGTAAAAAAGCACAATCAAAGGTAACTTATCTTGTTTGATAATGTATTAGAATGCAACATACAGTTTGGACAGAAGTTAGTTTCCATGTTAACCTTGAAGCGATTACATAACTATAATTTTACGGTGCCTCCAAATCTCATACACATGTCTCTAAATGAAGTAATTTACGACAGCATGCAGTTTGCTGGAGGCTTGCCCGACTTAGCAACAATCAATGTGTGCAATGTGTATCTCACTAGATTGAAACAAGGGAACTGCAATTCCATGTAACCATTGTATTAAGTTACAAACTGTATCATTTTTTTTTTCTTATCCTTCCTGATTTTGTGGAAAAGAAACACTGCACAGCGATAACTGTACTACCATGGGCCAGAAATATTCACCATGATTACAAATGCATCTAAGCTACCTAGTCAACTATAACATGTTGACTTTGTAATTTCCACACTAGTACACCCTACACCTGCAGAAATTGAAATAATGAAAGGCCACAAATTCTGTCACATCAGAATATTATGCATTGCACCTTGATTAGATGATTTAGTACTGATCAGAAATATACAACAGATAATCAGAAAATGTCAGATTTCTTTCGATAAGACACATATAATAATACTAGTATATATACACACAGATACAAAAACCAGGGCCATGCTCCCTTACACGAGGAATAACAGGTGCAAGAAGAACATTTTCGCCCTGCAGATTTACAAATACCGAGCAGAAATTCACAAGGTTCGTACATGGAACTGAATAATGCAATTTACATAGTGTAACTGTATGCGAATAAGTATGGGTGGTATGACAATGGTAGCTGTCATATCCGTGTATTACCTAAGGCACTTTCACTCAGCTGAAATCCACGTCAATAAACACATGACTCAGCAGTAGGTATATTTCAGCTAATCCTACACTTTAAGTACAAAATGACATACAGCATAACATAATCATGTTCCCTTCTCGGTGGTGTATGCAAGGCAAGCTCATATCAGGAAACTTTAAGTCTGTACTTATAGATAGGTGTCCAACATTTAAGGTTTCAAAACGCATAATAGCAAAAGGCTCAAAATTTTAAGTAAATGTCTGCAAAAAAAAAAAAAAAAATGAAAACTTCAGTCTTAAACAGAATGCAGTCATCATCTCCATGGAAATTAGAGTACTTCTACATTCACTCAAATTGAATGAGTCAGATGACATCACAATGCAGAAAACATAAGTGACAAAAAAAAAATTACAACGTACATGTATATCCACTATCATGATATACACTCAATCATGATTTTCCTCACCAATGGAAGTAGGTGTACAAAGCTCTTTTAAAAAAAGAACAACAAAACAAACAAAACAACTGTTTGGTGCCATGTGTACTCCAATCCTAACTGTGACTAAAAACTACACAGTAAACTTCAAATGCCTACAGTACAAACGTCTATACTGTTCTCATGTGGATCTACAAGGTAAACTGCAAATTTATGCTTGATTGCCCCCATTGGATCCATCGTGTAAAATAACAGTGCATCATACACAGGGGCGGGTCCAGGAATTCCGTAAAGGGGAGGCGCCTTTGCAAAATTAAAGGGGAGCGCACTCATCCCCTTTTTTTTCTTTTTATTTCTTCTTTTTTGAACATAGATAAAGAGGGGGGGTGCACCCCCCTCTGGATCCGCCACTGATACACATTTGATCATCTATGAGAGCTGACCCTTTTTAGTCCTGTAGTGAAATTCTTGCTGCAGAACTAATCGTCTCAGCATCACTAAACTGGCACCTCTGAATTTCATCATGTGCCTTACACCAGAGAAAATTTAAGATGGAATGGATTTCATTTGTTCAATCTGCACTGCATCAGAAAGAATTTAAAAGTAGAGTACTTTGACTGCCATGCAGTGGCCTTGGATTCCTCTACTTCTCATGCAGATGCGTGCTATACATGTGACTGTACATGGCCCTTCCTTTACACTCTGATTGAGTTCATTTATCTTGACCACCAATCATGGATTGACTTTTCACCCTCTCTGCACAAATGAAATAATTCAACTTTATTTTGATCCCCTTTACCTCATGAAATTTTGTCAGAAAGTGCCTTTTCACTTAATTTTGGTGACCTTTGACTTCAACCTTTGACCTCTAAATCCTAACAGGATTCCCTGCCATAATTATGGCTGGAATAATTACTTTTATCCCAGCTGAAGTACAGTGGCCTCTGACCTTGAACTCTGACCTTTCATCCCTGAGTGTTCACGAAAAAAAATGTCTAAATAATTGTTTTCACGACATGAACCAATTTCCATCACTGCTGGACATTCCTAACAGAAGTAATGGCATGTGCAGGAAATGACAGGTTTGTTTGTTTATTTGTTTGTTTGTGTGTTATTGTTTTATGGGGGGGGGGGGTTCCAAGAATGCAGCGACCTGTGGCATTGACCTTGAAAATCCTCCCTATCATTTCATACAGATAAATGTGTATCTATTTCTATCCTTCCTACCAAATCAATTCACCGCTAAACATTTCTAGATGAAGATTCAGCTTAAAAGTGCCAACTGCTGACAAAGATCAATGAAGGATCTTGCCAAAAATCTCAGCAGCACATCCACACCCCATGTAACATACCTGAGGCACCTAGTGAGAAAATGCATTGAGCCCTTTTCCGTGAATCTGTGATAACGAGCTGTGGGACAGACATTCAGACAGGTGGACAAACAGACAACACAAAAACATGCCTCCAGCATCTTTTGGGATGAGGGCATAAACATTTGCCATTTTGAGAGAAAGGCAGATGTTCTAATATTCAATACTGTGCTGCTCATTGAAGATTCAGTTATGAATTAAGTAATTATGAAGCTTTAGAAAATTATGCAACTGAAACAAACAATGATTATAAATATCAGCAAAAATGGGCTCAATGAAAGATATTTTTACTCTTCAATATGACACACTTACAACGAATAGTAAGTAGTATAAATAATTATATACCTCATAAATAGATTCCTCTCATCTGATTGGTTAAAAGTGGAGTCATGAAAATAGCTGTGCCCCATTTTTGATCAAAATGACGTCATGATTTACTATGCCCGGGGCATAGAATCAACTGTGCCCTGTAAATAGGTTTGGAGACAGTCGCAACCCCGTACACATAGATCACTCATATGTACGCACCAATGATACGACCGCCGCGCTGTCGATCAGCGTTGATTAAGAGTGCTGTAAAAGAGACCAGCATCTATATTTTCGGTATCTATATTTCGGAATCTATATTTTCGGTATATAAAACAAATAATGACAGCTTGATATTCGGGGCACAGTTAAAATTATGTAGGCCCTCGGTGATGTGAAAACCATAACTATGCCCTCAGCTTCGCTTCAGGCATAGTTATGGTTTTCACATCACCTTGGGCCCATAATTTCAACTGTGCCCCTCATAGCAGTCATTATTTGCATACTAGTATAACTAAAGGAGTGATAGTATACCTAATGAACACATCACCAAACCACAGAAATGTGGCTAATGGGAGTCTAGGGGGGAAGATCATGGCAACATAAGGTCGAACCAATCAGTGAGAAACGACAGATATGAGTCACAATAAAGGATAAACTGTACCATTATAGAGGCAGGTTCAAATCAACAAATAATAATGTCATGAAAACGGAATGTATGAAAAAGACATGTCAAGAGCATAAGTCATGAATCATATTTTCCTCTGTTCAGTAGACAAAATGCTCAGCGTCCAAAGATACGATATCAAAGGGAAATGAAACCCAAATATATTACAAGTCTGTGGATTGAGGGAATGCAGCAATGTGAGCAGACATATCCGCGAAGTTTGAGGCAAATTGGACAATCCTCTGTACAGTTTTACATTTTTAATATTTTCAGCACTGCCATGGCTGGATGAAGAAACTACTAACAATTTGTGACGCCACATATGGACATCATGATATAAGGTCTCAAAGTTCCCTTGCTATTGCATCTGATAATTACTGCAAGTAATGGTCACGGGGTAAACAGAAAACAGTCTTGCGTGTACGGGAGGGGCACAAACCAAGCACATGAATGACCCAATAACAGTCTTACACTCATAGCAAGCAATGTAGATATTATCGGAGAACTGGTCTCCAAATGCGTCCAAAAACAAACTCAATCTTTACAAAGGACATGGCAAACAAACAAGCCCCTGTTCTCAAATCCAAGCTGAGCAGTTAACATATTGGCAAACAAATTAAGCAGGTCACCTCACTGCATACATCAGAGGAAAATCTCTCGGGTACGTATCAATGATAGAGCAGAAAACATCATTGTCCTGTGGAGTGACGGCAGATTGGAAGAAATTAGCAAAAAAAAACCAAACAAATTTTATCCCTATTTTCTTTGGTCTGAACAGTGTGAGTTGATAATTTTGCAACAGTATTTATAATCCTGCATCACAAAACCCACAAAAAAGTCACCTGAAAAGATTTTGCAGTTATGATCAAATTATAATAGAAGGAATTCTCAGCTTTGAAAATGATACACAACTAATCAAAACTAAAATTTCCTTACAAACAAAAACAAAACAAAAACAAACAAGGCAAGTGCCAAAATGTGTCTTGCCCTTGTGGTGACCATCCACTCCCCAAGGGACATCTACCATCCAAGTTTGGTCACAAGCGGACCTATGGATCAAAAATTATGACCCATAATAGAAACGCGCCATAAAAACTTAACATTGGGCTCTAAAAGTTTGTTGACCCATGCTTGTGACCATTGACCTTGTGGTGACCACCCACTCCCCAAGGGACATCTACCATCCAAGTTTAGTCACAAATGGAGTTATGGATCAAAAGTTATGACCCATAATAGAAACACGCCATAAAAACTTAACATTGGGCTCTAAAAGTTCGTTGACCCATGCATGTGACCATTGACCTTGTGGTGACCATCCACTCCCCAAGGGACATCTACCATCCAAGTTTGATCACAAATGGAGTTATGGATCAAAAGTTATGACCCATAATAGAAATGCGCCATAAAAAAGATTGGGCCCTAAAGTTCATTGACCCCTGCCTGTGAGCTTTGACCTTGAGGTGACCTTCATATATGGTAAAATGTGAGACTTTGTATGACCCCTCTTCCCTCGAAGTTTGATTGCAATTGAAACCCAGAGTAAAGAGTTATTGAAGTTTTTGTAGTGTTACGGACAGACGACGACGGACGGACGGACGGACGACGGACGGACGATGGACGGACGACTGATGGACGACGGACGGACAGACGCCGCAGGCGATCCCTTAGTCTCCCCTCACCTCCGGTGGGCTCGACAAAAATCAATAGAAACTTGAATGTGTAGAAATGCTATTCTTCATGAGGGGGCTTTGTTAAGGGTTTATTCAAATGTAATTGGTCACCCTGTATTTCATCTGGAATAAAAAGGGGATTTGAAGCTGTATGTAAACAACGGTGACTATTATTACATTGGTCTATGACTTGCAAGTCATCAACTAAATTCCATTCACAACTCTGTCCACGTATCAAAGCTACAGCTGATTATTTTGAAATTTCTGTTGTTGTTTTTTTCAAAATCGATTTCATAATCATATCTCATGGATGGTAAATGGATTAAACTAATTCAAAGAGAAAAAAAAATGGTCAAAAAAAAAATGTTTATACACACTAATTATACTTTATTGTATGATTCTAGACTTTGTATTGAGGTGCAAAGATGGTGACTCTGTCAGACAAAGCCCAATGCCCAAAATCTGCCAATCTGGCCCGAAAAGTTATTTTCAGGAATGCTGGAAAAATCAACTGCTGCTACTCTCTGTGGGTCTCACTTTAACCCATTGAGGACGAGTCCTGAGTATACTCAAGCAGGTGTCTATGGGAGATATGTGTTGTAGCAAAATCAGCCCATCCTCAACAGGTAAATGATAGGATATTTCATCCTCACTTTGGCAGTGTCATGCTACTTTGCACACTTTACTATCACTTCAGCACAGGAAAGACCAAATGGGTTGTTTTCTTTTGCTTTGTTTTGTCTCTAGAGCACAGGAGCTTTACATCAGAATGAAAATATCAGAGAACATTGCAACGGTTAAGAAGAAGAACTAAAAAAGAACAACAAAAACACCTGTTTCACACCCAATACATTTACCTGCACATCACTATGACAACAAGTGACTGCTCATCACTCCAGAATGTAATGTCAACTTCTAAAGAAAACAAAGTTTTTGCAGGTCCCGCATCATGTGGATGAAAAAGAACATAAATAGAATAAGAGAGTGGTTCGGTCCTTGATCATAAGAATGGGGGATGTTTTCTACATCGCAAAAAAAGGAGCGTACAAAAAAGAAATAAAAACATACGTATATGAATGCTGTAAAGGGCGAACTCAGTTCACAAAATCTTGGAACTCTTCACGGTTACACAATAAGTTTTTTCAGTATTGATTTCAGCTGCTTAACCGCAACGAAGCGGCCCCCTTTTGACGCCGGAATACGGCACTCGGCTATGAGATCTTTCACCAGCGTCGTCATGCGGGGTGAAAGGTCAGCGGGAATGGAGTGAAGGAGGCCACCAGATCCATACTTTGGGTCGTCACCTGGACAGAGGGAAGAGGGTAATAACAGGTGGTTGGCAATGCAATGAGCTGTATGTAATCTCATGCGAATACAGTTTGACTTCTCCTATCCGGACATGTCGGGACTGGCGCTCATCCGAATTAGGGATTTGGCCGGACATGGGTAACTCAATGTTAAATAAACGCAGCTGCCTATCCAATGGTAGCTACACATGTACACTGTACTTCCCTGACTCTACATATACATGTAACCTATTGAAGGTAGCGTACACTGAAACTCTTTCTTTGATATCAGTGCAAAATTATGGGCATTTTTTTTTTTTATCAAAATGGAATCAATTTGTTGTGAATGATGTGTTATTCATGTGAGTTTGTGTAGGAATTTTGTTTGAGTTTAAAATCCCTTTCCCCCCATAATCATTAGATTGAAAAAAAAAAAAATCAAGCCAAGATCGCATCCAGATAATAGAGAGATCCAGATGAAGGTAGGCCAGATAGGAGAGGTGAGACTGTATTTGGTGCTGATATGTTAAGCATGTCCAGTGTAGGTCTCTGTATTTGAGTTGAATACATAAAATGTTTTGACACTCAATGAGAAACACACAGGTATACATGTAGTTGCTTGGCTGCATCCCATTGGGCAACAGAAATGGACGGTTGGCGTGAGCTCATGCATGTCACAGCAGTGCTTATTTGTGTCAACTGGGGTATATCAAATTGCAAGGCTGAACATGTTATACGTAACCCACTGCTCAGGGGGAACGATGTGATACATGTATCAAATCTATGAGCAATCTTTCACAACAGTTTTGTTTTGTAACACTTTGTAAATCACTTGCCAGAAAATCATTTGCCAGAAAATCTCAGCATGAGATGAAAACAAAAAGTCAGTGAAGGACTTCACCTGATTGTATCACTCTGAGATTCTTTTAGTAGGTCGCAGTTCGTGCTTCTATTTTGTAACCTCCCTTGTCTGTTTTTGCTTTGTACATACAGCCTTCTTGAATATTGTAGAAATACATGAAATGAAATTATTATAAAGTTATGCTTTTAAAGAAGAGAAGAATTTGAACCTTTGAGGGTCAAATGGACCAGAAAATCCCATAGTATTATATACACTGTCCAAAGTCCATGGCATAGAATGGGTTAAGTGCATGAAATCAAAGACAAAATGACCAGTAGAGAAGCTTCTGCTATGAAGCATACTGTTAAAACCAGAAAAATATTCATGGCATAAAACTTTCACGATTCTTTTTTGGAAGGGGCAGCCATTTCAGCAGCATGAAACTTTCATGAACTTGCCTTCAATGCATTGTGTGGAACTATTTTTTTTCAATTCATGTGCATTTTACTTTCGCTACTCTTGGCTCCTCACGAAATTCACGAAAGTTTCATGCACAAGAAAATTTTTGGTTGCACACAAGTAGTTTTGCTGAAGGCAGGCTAACCTTAAGCACAGAGACTAGGCAAATAAAACGCTGCCTGACCATTGAAGGAAACCAAACAGTACAATTAATCAGAGTGAGACTTGACGCTCTCATGTTTCCATGTCAATAAATCGCAGACACTGTGTGACAGTCATTAATTTACCATGTGGTTTAGAAAATAACAATTCGTCAGTTTTGATGGGGAAACAAAAGGAATGGGGGGAAAAAAAGGACTGTATATCTACCAAAGAGCCCCTGGCAGATGGCGTAGTAGTTGTGGTCACTGCTGTAATGATTGCACAGATCCGTGTGTGAGAATATGAGACATTCTTTCCTGCTACCGCATCCAGTGTGCTCCGACTGATGCTGTACATCCCAACCAGGCTTGGCCTCTGTAAATGTACACATATCACCAGAAAATGGTTATCAACTCCTTCCTAATCAAATTCAGTCAAACAGAATATTGCTGATTCATATGCATTTTTTTTTTCGCACAATAGCACACGCATCTATGCACACATGAGCAAGTTACATCAGTAATGTCTATACACATCACACATGAAAATACAATATTATTCAAATATATATACTGTACATTCAAATGCTACTATCAAATTTGATTATCAACTGCATATTGCATATATGTGAATTAAAGAGAGATATTGAAAGTTCATCTGACCCTTAATTAGGTTCAGCTTGGTTAACTCCCCTCATCTACTGTATATATCAAGCTTCAATGATTAAAAGGCTGTGTTCTAAACCCATTATATACCCATCAAGTTTTCAGTAAGTGCATTATAGTACCAGCTAACAGAACACCATTTATTTGGTATATTTGTTGACTCCAGCAAAACATCTCATGAGGCACACAAGTGAACTCAACCCATTGAGGACAAGTCCCGAGTATACTCGGACAAGCATCTATGGGAAATGTATGTTCTAGCAAAATCAGCCCATCCTCAGCGGGTTAAACAATGAAAATAGTTGTGCCCCTGGTGCAATCCAACTAGTGAATTATCAGTTTAAGACACTGGCTGTACGTTACAAGTGTATGGGTATGCTGACCCAGGATTCAAGAGGGCGCTGTTGCATGGACCAGACATCCAAAGTAAATCCATTTTTATGGTATGTCAAAAATGGTCAAAATCATGTCCATCTCAGATCATCTCTTGACTTGACCATTGTTCCTTGGCTGGTTCTGCCCACATATCGATCCCTCAAAGACAAAGATTGATTCCTAGCTTGCCGCAGTAACTTGTGCGTAAATTAGATTCATTGACAACTATCCAGCTTTACATTATTGATCTTTTTAACCCATTGTGGACAGGGTAATTTTGGAATAACACACATTTCCACGAGACGCCTGCCCAAATAAACTTGGGACTAGTATTCGATGGGTCAATGAAGATGGCAGCAATCATCACACCATCCATCAGTCATGGGACTGTATACCTTCAAGAGTCAGTAAACACAACCATGGCACATAGTGCTGATTAGCATACATACACCGGGTTACATTTTTACGTACAATCTCAATAAAAGTTCTGGGATGGAGATCTCAACAGAGGTTACCCTTTCTGCTCTTTCCTCCCCAATCAGAACAGATGTTGGAAAACTGTTGATTAAGTACAGATTACCTAATCCCTCTAATCCCTATTGTGTCACTATGGCCCTCATGTTGGACTAATGCCCCAGTCACATAAAAACACGGATGCTCAAGGATCTACACGGTGATCAGGGGACGTCCGGGGAGATCCGGGGAGATCCGGGATTTTGGTATGACTGTACACACGGTATCAACACGGCAACTACACTGATAAGGTCGAAAGAGCGCGGCATGTACACCGATAATCACGGCATCTACACGGATCAACACGGCAGCTACACAGCAGCCACACAGACCACCCCGGATTGCTCTGCCAACACGGCAATCCCCGGATGACGCCGGATGTTTTTGACCCCCAAAAGTTGCCGTGTTGGCCTCCCGGCGTCAACACGGATCTCTCCCCGGATCAGATCCGGGGTGGTCCGGGATGATCCGGGATGTCTATGTGACTGGGGCATTAGGCATATCGCTATACCTTAGTGGGCTTGCTAATTTTACAAGTAGGTCAATTTTGGCTGGATAACTGAATTTGATGCTAACGAAAATGTCTGGACATCCAAGCTAAATGCCAGAGTACATAAGAAGTAGTAAAGGGGGATGGGGGTGTCAATGAATTAATAGTACAAAGTTTTTGCGAGACAGATGCGCAATGAAAAACTCTAGCACTGGATGAGGTGAATAGCATTAAATGACGAATGACAATACACAGAAAGCTCAATGAAGAACCGTACAACAAAATCAGGAACAAAAGACAAGCTGAATACTTCACTCACCTTCACGTATTCTTCTCCTATCAACAACTATGATATTCTCGGCATCTATGATGAGAAGTTCGCCTTTATTGGAGACGGAAAAGTTATCAGAGGACACGTCGGTGAGGTAGAGTGCAAAGTCCTCTCTGTTCTCGGACAGCTCAGTGGCAATGTTCAGGGCCTGCAACATAGGGTCAAGATGACGCAGAGGTGATTAATGCGCAGCAGTTTTCTACAATAGCAACGGTCACACTATGCACAACTATGCATAGTTTCGACACTAAAGAACACTAAAGACATTCATACAAGGTGGTATATGCTAGCTATCATTTTTTTTTTCTCCAATGAAATGTACTTGTTTACTACATTGTGAAAAATATGGAACTACTCCTATTGAAGGTTTTCTTGTATGACTGTTCCATGTTAATATCTTGTTTTTCTTCAGAGAGGTGCCTACCATGTTACAGATCACTGAGAAATTGATGTGCCCTGTCAAGACAAAATTGTTATGCTGCCCTCTCAAGTCTGTTCTTGTATTCATTCACAACAGCCTCTGACTACATCTCTGTAATGGTTATGAACTAATCATATTTATGATGCAATAAAGCAGACATATGATTAATCAGAACCAGAAATGATAACTTACAAGATATCTATTTGACAATGTCATTTGTAAAAATGATTAAGTTTGAGGGGGAAAAATGCTTAGTTTAACTACTTTACTTATCTATCATTTCATTAAGATTTTTGTCTGCACAGAATAAAACACACCAAGTCCTCAAATTTTCTGGAGGAGCTTACCTGAACAGCTAGGGCTGCTCGTGTGCCAAACTTGAAGCTGTAGAAATGGCTGAGTGTTTGCCCACCGTACTCTTGGACTGTGAACCTGCCACAAGCCCCCAAGTAGACTGGGAAGGGCCAGCCCTCTCCGTTGGGAAAGATCTGTGTGGGAGGTAGGAGTATTTATTGAACTACAGTGCACTCCCATTATAATGAATTCCAGTTACAACGAAGTAAAAATTCAGGCCGAAAAATTATCTGCTCTTTGTTCTTTATTACCTCCGCCAAGGGAGGAGGTTATGTTTTCGTTACCGTTGGTTTATGTGTTTGTTAGTTAGTTAATTAGTTTGTCCATGTGCAAAATAACACAAAAAGTAGTTAACAGATTAGGATGAAACTTGCAGGAAAGGTTGAGAATGACACAAGTAACAAACAGTTAACTTTTGGTAGTGATCAAGAATTTTGGGGGAATTTATGAAGGATTTTTGATATTTTGGCAGGTAGGGTCAATGAACTTGGGAGTTCAGGCTGCGCGTATTTGAGGTTTGCATGCCCGCACTAAAGTGCATGCTCTAGTTTCTGCTAAGCGAGGCGCGCCGTGCAGCTTAGGGTTTATGATGTAACAACGGCTTCTATATTGGGAAATCGGGCGACTTTCAGCACACTATAAACACTGTCAGCATGCTATAAGTACGTGTGGGTGGAAATCACTGATATCTCTATGGAAGAACAAGATCAGTGGTGGAAATGAGCTGCATGCTTGGTGGAGGTCTGCGCTCTCAGACGCTTCTCTAGTTGTTTATTTGTTCGGTTATAACGAAAGTTCGATATAACGAAAGAAAATTGCCTGTCCCAAGAATTTTGTTATAACAGGAGCCCTCTGTATTGAGTTCCGAGGTAATTTTGTTCCAGGAATAATCATTTTGTCATACCTGAATTGGCACCTCTAAATTTCGCTGCATACCTTCAACTGAGAAAGATTAGCCAGAAGTGGTTATTCGTGGCACAAAACATTGCAAATTGGAGCTGATGGCCTTTTATGCTGCATGACACTGTCGTGAATTGCCACTGATATTCAATGCATTGTGCAGACAAAAAAATTTCCTGTGCATTATACTTTTACAAATCTTGAATTTCTATAAAATTCATGAAAGTTTCATGCATGCAAAAAATGTCTGATTTCTATAGTATTTTGCACAAAATCACAGAAAGAAATCTACCACTTGTTACTGCCCAAGTATGAGCAATTTGCCGAGAGAAACAGAAATTTTGAGCTTCTAAAATGAGATTTAGATTTACCGATTAAGATGCTTATGAAAATTCTGCAACAAACACAGACAATAAAATATAAAAACACAGAGCTCAAAACGAAAGAGGATCTTTCACACTACCTTATGAAATATGAACATTACAAAATGAAAATTAATGATAAAAAGATATGAAATGAAGTTGCATGTGTTTCTCTGACTTAGTGGCTTCTAATGCAAGTCTTCATTCCTTCACCTTGAAAATGATGGGCTCTGGGTTGAAGGCAAGTGTGGTGGCAAGCATCAGTTTGTTGTCCCTGCCCAGCTTGCCGTCCATCTTCCGCTCGCCGTACCGGTCCCAGATGCGGTCCAGCAGCCGCCGGGACGGGCAGCGCACCAAGTCTGACAGACCCATCACGTCCGTCTCCAGCAGGCTCTCCCGGTAGCTGATGTCCGACAACTTGGACTGATACACCTGCTGCGCGACGTCACACCTCTTCCCCGGCTGCCCCTTGTCATGCGTGCACAGGTCCCTGTCCAGCTGACGGTGCTCGTCATTGTGGCCAAGCTTCTTTAGAACTACTGGCTTGCGGTCCAGGAATGTGGCAAAGTAGACGTTTTTGAGATTGACGTAGTCCAGGAGACGAATGGAGGAGTAGGAGTGAAAGCGATACTCTCCTCGACTGAAACGATCACACAGGCTTGTTCCGAAACATGCAGGACACTTGTCAACTTCCGTAAAATATTCATTCTGAAGGGGCACAGGAATGAAAGTATCACAAAGAGATGAATATGGAATGAATATCTTCAAATTGTACTCTTACTTGTCCATCAGTAGTGTTATTCTAGCCAATTATCCATTGCACTTTCGCCAGCACTTCTTAACCCGTTGAGGACGAGTCCCGAGTATACTCGGGCAGGTGTCTATGGGAAATGCGTGTTGTAGCAAAATCAGTCCGTCCTCAATGGGTTAAAAAAGGAAATTACAGCTCATTGCACAGGCATTTTTTCCCCTATGACATGATAAATGAAATTGTGTGAAGTACAGGAATATCTGACCTCTTTACTGTATTCTGTTTATATCGTTTCAGCCAACAAAACAGCAGTTTGCTAACAAAAGCTGATGTTAACACGTACATTTACTTCCACCAACACTAGACGAATACGATTTGAGATTGCAGACCTCCCAACTTTTCTGAGATAAAAAAAAAAAGGGATGATTTGGCTCACAAGAAGGAAAAAAAGAGCATGGTGAGTAGTAAATTTATCAAGAAAGATAGGAAATTCCTATTGAAAGAAGAGCTGGGAATGGTCAAAATTCAGATTCTTTCCTTTAAATTCAGAATGATTGGGAGGTCTGAGATTGTAAGTCAGAATACAACTGGCTATCACACCTGGAGATGGTTGACGGTAAATTGCTGGTAGAGGTGGTAGTAGACAAAGAGGCAGGCTGTGGCTAAAACTGCCAGCCAGCACAACTGTTGTCCAGTTGTGGCGCAGCAGCGGTTTCCAAACTGATGCATCAATCGTCGCATTGTTGCCATGGCACTGCCCATCCAGACCAGGTGACATTGGCTCTGTGTCAATAAGGTGTTGATAGTGCCTGCAAAAATGACGATCAAAAAAATAAAAAATATGTGTATTCTACAATATCCCTAACCTCACGGTACATCACGAAAGAAAAGAATATCTAATACAATGTACATGTATGTGCCATATGTTTAATGATAATATTTCTACTATTTTCCTTCAGATTACTAAGATACATACAAAAAAAAAAACAACAACTTCCAAACCCATTTCTGCCAGTGACATCATCTGTCAATCACTCCTAAAGTAGTAATATGACTAATAAAAGACAATGGAATGCATCTTCCACTACATCATGTACAATTGCTTGCTTGCTTCCCTGCACTATCTTTTGTTAAAGATATTGGTAATATGGAAACATGCAAGTAATTCTCAATGTGTATCCGAGTAATCTACAGTAAAGGAAAATAGTGGAAAAACCACATAAGTAATGTTGAAGGTATAAAAAAATCAACACAAGTCAACATGCATTTTGCATTATATAGTTCCTTTAAACACAGAAACTCTCACCATCTGCAACCTATTACACTACTCAGCCCCTGGCAAACAAACAGTGCTTCATCCCTTCAATTACCCACTGGTTATCAACTGGCACCATGTGAACTGATACAATTACTGATGTACTGTACAGGTAATTGCTCACACACTTTGCATGATATCACGCATGGTAAGTCTTCCCTATGTCCCTCCACTATACCCTACCACTTGCCAATTTAATGTGTGCGCATGTGTGAACCTGTACATTTTAAGCTAACAAGGATAAGGTAGTGTGAAGTGGTATGGCAAAATTAAAGGAAACCCTAGTCAAAATAAATGTGGATTGACTAAATGCAGCAATATTAGTAGAAAATTATTGGCAATGAAAGTTTTAGGAAAATTTGGCAATCAGTTCATAAGTTATGAATTTTTAGAGCTTTGGTACAGGCATCACTGGAAAAGGAGACTACTACATGTACACTTAATGACATCACTTTCAACAGCAATATAAAATAAAAGATGAGGAGGATTCCACAAAATCTCATTTTTCATTAAAACTGCGCATTCCATCCTCTTGTTAATGGCATGGATAATCCATTATCTGAAAGAGTGCTCTTTCATCATGACTAAAAAGTGAAAATATGTTGAATTATATCTATATTTCTTTATAAAAAGTTGTTGCCAAAATGACATCACAAAGTGTGGTTTCCTTTACCAGAAACAACAGCACCAAAACTTTAACTATTTGTAGCTTTTGAATCGATTGCCAGATTTTTCTCAAACTTTAACTATGTGTTCTGCCAATATTGCTGCTTTCACTTGACTCACATTTTGAATTTTGGTCACCGTTAAGAGGGAGGGGGTGGAATGTAAGAAAGTCGTTCCTCAAACACAATTACTGTCACAGTATCAAAATACAAATGGTGAAACCTTTATGTCTTTTATACTGGGTGCGGACAGTATACTAGTAAATTTTCCCTTGAAACAATAAAAAAAGGCCATGTGCTGTACCCGGTATTAAACCTTTGAACAGTAGAAACTGTAGTCAGTGGATATAAAAACATGCCACAACATCAATCATGATAATGAGCATATTTTTTAAACACCAATTTTAACCAGTAAACTTTACTAATGCATGTACTTAATAGAACTTTAGAAGAGTGAAGAGCACTACTATCAGGACGCAGGATGACATGCACACAGTAACTTAGCTAGTTGCTTTGGTGTGGCTTTACGATTGAAATAAAGTCATAATGAGTTTCACATTCATTAGAAAAGAAGCTTGCTCATGGACCTTGTCAAGTGTCCCAGGCCCAGCCAGACCCAGTGGCATCACTAACCATCAGTATTTATGGCAGTGCCAGGGCAGTATAGTGGCACATCAACAAACCCCATCAGATCAGGCACATGGTAGTGGTAATTGCCTATGGCAGAATTAGAAGTAACTGCGACCAGCAGCCCCATGCGCATACGATATGCGTATGCACTATTAATGGGGCTGCTGGTCGCAGTTATGACAGAAGCAACTTACCAAGCACCTAGAAGAACAAAGCTCGCAAAGCAATGTAGGCCGCTGTTGATGATTCCCTCAGACACTCTTGGAAGCTGTTTTCCATTTCAACTGTCTGGTGAGAAACTGACAGTTAAACAATACGTAAGAACGAGGCTCTACACTAGACTCGCAATACTTTCACTCACACAGAATAACACGTATGGGACTAAGATAGCTGTTGCAAACTTACAGGACCATTCCAGCCTTGATATCCTTCTCGTTCATGTTCTGTATCAGAAGGTATTTAGCAGGATAAACTTCATCTTACTAGGTGTCCCTTAACTGATATCAGATACTAGTAAACGGTTCTACTTGTGAAATTTGTTTCCTGTGACCTTACCTTCTCTACCGTTTCACGTTGTTCGTAGATGAGTGAGAATGCTGATGCTCGCTCGGTTGACTTGGGGCCGGTACGTGGGCTGTGGGGGGGGGGGGGGGGGGAGGGGGCTGGTAGGGGGTCGTGATTGATGCGCGTTTTGCACTTGTTGTTTGAATGAATGGTGCGGAGGGCCCATAGAGCTGTATTGATGTAAATACAGCTCTGTGGGAGGGCCCTACTTTCTTTTTTCTTTCTTTCATTCTTTCTTTCTTTCTTTCTTTCCTTCTTTCTTTCTTTCTTTCTTTCCTTCTTTCTTTCTTTCAATCGTGTCGCTGCCGCTTGGGTTAAGTGTGCCTATATGATTCATTGTACAATGTATACTTGTACCAGACACCAGTCCCGATTATTGTAAACCAAACATACCATTACGAGGGAAATATAAATGCGCGAGGCAAGTTAATAAGTAACCCATACATTCTAACCCCCATGCGCTGATTGGAGAAAACCTAACTGATTGATCCACGTTGGAACTTCGGTATGCGTTGAAAATGACTCAGGCCGTACCATATTATGAATGAATCATGGCATGAAAAGAGAGGAAAAATTAAGGCGCTTTCCCAGGCCCCATCAACCATGATCCGCTCCTAAACACAATGAAAAAATAATAATAATAATAATAAAATCTTCCTGGTTGACATAACTGAGGTGTTGTGGTCTAGTGGAATGCGCACTTCGTCGGAAGGATACCAGGTTCGAGCCCTGATACAACAGTTAAATCGGCTGAGCAAAATATGGGCCCATCCATCCGTCACGTAGGCCAACATTCCAGTTCCGATCGAGTGACGGTACAGTATAATAAAATAATTATGTACAGTGACGGATCCAGAAGGTGCGCAACCGACGCACGCCCCCCCCCCCCTTATTTTCTGTTAAAAACAAAAAAAAAAAGAAAAAAAAAAGAAATGAAACCCGGAAGTGACACCAGAAATATTAGTTGCGCCACCCCCCCCCCCTTTACAGAATTCCTGGATCCGCCCCTAATGTAGGCAGGCCTATAATGAACGTGTAATTGATAGCATTTGGCATGAAAATGTAACCCAAGTAGTGACTATACACAGCCCTGTCGCACGGCGTCAGGTCGGGCTACCTGAGTACATAGTATATAGTATGATAAAATAATTGATCATACTCTCTCATGATACAGGTTGGGTTATAATAGAGTGAGTTCTCTGCGAATATGATTTGAATTCCGATGATGATTATGATGATGGTGTTGATGATGATTTGATGAAAAGCATATATATATATATATATATATATATATGTATGATAAAAACCTAAAATTATCACGCTTCGCCTAATCTAGATTATACTGCAAGAAGTATCCTAACATCGCATGCCTATGATCTGTGCATGATTATGTTACAACGCAAATATTTATTTCTATGCTTCATGGGAATTATCTTCAAGTTATGAGAACATGCTCACTTGCATCCGTTATTGTATCACAAACACTCAGTAGCAAATTTATAGCGAATACCTGAAAGACACTAAATAATCGATGCACACAAATCCATCAAGATTGCAGCGTTAACAGTTTAATAGTGACACCACTTTAATACAGAGACAAACCTTAGTTAGTGTCTGAATTCGTAATTGTACGTCCCGTCAAACTCATCATAATCGCTCTTTTGTTCGGGAACAGACAAAGTTGCGGTTTAAAAGGGAAAAAGGACTTTCAAAGAGTTCTAGAAAGTCGGCATAACATAATGTTGAAGTAAATACATGAATTGATTAATTACAGATAGCTATCTAAAGTGGAATGTTACTCCAATCTGATTGACTTTGACAGTTTGATAACAGAATACCAGGTGAAGTAAAATTTCTGCCTTTCTTTGAAATCGGTCATGACATTATAAAAACAACAACAGTTACTAAATTTTCATCTTTTCACGTTTTTCCATATGACAACTATGCATAGTCGGGCCTCATGCCAATAAGTATATGATATTAAAAAGTATTACATATTGATAGGCAGATAATTCAGAAATTATAGCTTCTATATCAAAAAATTAATGACCACAAGGTGATTTGAAGATGTCGTGATCATCCAAATCTGAGAAAAAAATGTCACAAGACACATTATATAAATGTATCTGCTGCAATTTGATTTTAAACATGCTTCGCTTCTTTTGACATTCTAGGCTTACAATCACAGACATATCCACACAAAGACCCACAGAAAACTTCAGTGTAATTTAAAGACTTTAATACAACACGATTGTTAAGTTACATCAGTCAAACACGCTTTATGAACGTATGGAAATACATGCAGGTATTCAACGTTTAAATTCTTAACATTTGAACAGCTAGTGCTGCAGCATTTTGTTATACTCCTTGATTGCGAAAGATATTATTTAAGCAGTAGTCATGATATTCAGAAATTCTTCGCACAACACACATTTGAGGCAAGAACGCCTAGGTCGAGATATTAACGACTGTCTTGAATTAAAAGTTGGGGTTTAGAAATGATGAAACTATATGATATATTACTGATCATAGTTTCATAATTTCCAACCCGAATTCTTTAATGATTTCAAGATATATTATGATCATATTATAAGATAATTTCAATCAGTATTCATATCCAAGAAAAAAGAATGATCATTTATAACTTAATTCAAAGCTTAAAACATCAGGTCTTTTTGATATTTTTTAATATAAATAAACATCATTCAGACCTAGACGACTTGTACGCTTTACACAAAAACAGCAACGATATACTCCCAAGACCTTGCAAACATCACAATATCAAGGTGAAATAATGCAACTACAATATAATGCATGCCATAAACCCGTAGATCGTGGTAAAATTGTAATAAATAAAGTGGTGCAGAATAGTATACATCGGGCGAGGCTAATGCATGGAATCAGCAGCGCAAGGGTTGGGCTTGATTTGACATTTGCTCACGATATAAACGAATAGTCATATCTTCAGTTAAGTTAATTAGCAGCACTCGGAAATTTAACTAAAAGCTGCATCATTATAAAATATAAATTTGTATGCAGTCAAACCAATGCAGCAATGATGTTTTGTTGTTGTTATAAAGAACGAAAGGAGAGGGAGAGAAAATGGGGCCCTATACAAATAATTTGCCCCAGACAGATAAACATTATAAATCTTAAAGAGATATAAACAAGAATATTAAATATATACCAAGTCTCCACGAGGGAGCTCATATCATCTCCACAAAGGAGCTCATTACGTCTCCACGAGGGAGCTTATATTATGATATTGATGAATACCTCATTGATATTGATGAATATTCATATTGATAAATACTGCAGCAATGACACAAATGTAACAGCCGAGATAAAATTCGACCGATATAAGAAAATAAAGTGCATGACCAGCATTGTGGCCTAGTGAATGGGGTACAGACACCACTTTTTTTTTCTCTATTTTCCTTTTACTCATGTTTATGCTCTCATCTCTTATATCTTTGTGATTCAAGGTAAGGTGGAAAAAAATATCCTATGCACGTATGCACAAAATTTAGATAGATGAAGATACCTACAATGGTGATATTATAAGTACTATTGATTTGAAGCTTAAAATGAACCATAAAATTAAAACCGGGACGCCTTCTAGGGCCTCTAAGGTAATTTCTGGCAAGAATCTTAGAACCAAGGGGGGTGAAATGGGGTGGGGTGGGGAGGATGGTGACGTTACTCTAGGAGTGTTTTGTTTCACATGTTTTATGAGGGATAATTGTGTGTGTCGGGGGGGGGGGGTGGTATGATGGTCACTATCACATTTTCGTACTTATTGTTTGATCCGAATTCGACGTTGTTTTTTGTTTCCCGATGTAGGTGACGATAGTATAAAGGTACGGATTCAGCGATGCGTTGATAGGCAGAATGAAGACCGCACACCAGGCGTAGAGGGCGACAGGTAACTGGACGAGTCCGGTCTGGCTTAGGATCCCCATGATGATGACCGGCATCCAACAGCAGAAGTCGGTCCCGATGATGACGGCCATCTTGGCAGCCATTTTGGCCTCCTGGTCTCGGGAGGATTCATGTGTATGACGAGCGCTCCCTACGGCCTTCGCAGACCTTTTAACCTTGATGAATATCACAATGTAGCACACCAAGATGAAGAGGAAAAGGATGAGGTTTATTCCCAGAAACAACGCAATAGAGTAGATCCAGGCAGGTTGCACGCTTCCCATACCCGATGTCACAAAAGACCCAGACCCGGTTGCGTGGGACCATACATAAATCCTCTCTGCAGTCGACTCGGTACTCAGCGGCAAACCAATGCAGACATCGGACAGACCGTAGAAGTTCGGCACAAAAATCCCAACAATCAATGGCGTCATACTCAGGATGGCAGTTGACAGCCACGTGATCGCGGCCGAAATCCTGGCGGAAGAGGAGTGAAATTTGAAGCGACTGAAAGGAAAGACGACGCAGACGAAACGATCTAGAGTGATGACGGCGAGAAAGAACACCGAACTCTCGCTGGACCAGACGGCAAGGAATCCCGCGAATGCGCAGAGAGGGGACGAGCGCCATTGCGGGGCGCGAAGGTAGTAGTAGGGTCCGAAGTAAATGTCGGCTGACGCGATCATTATCATAAAGACGCCCATGAGCCAGTCCGCTATGGCAAGATTGGTGATGAAGAACGACTGCTCCCGGTTCCTCCTCTCGTGTCTGCCACGCCACCTGATCACCAGGACCATAGAATTGCCGATGAGGGCGCTGAATCCCAGAATCCACATGAATATCCGCAGGACCTGGTTGGGCATCAGCCTATTGCAGGAGTCAAGCGATGTAACCATTCCTTCAGTGCAGGTGATGTTGTAAGACATGAACAGACAGCAAAGCCGGTTGTCATCGGCTGACCTACAGTGAAATAGGGTAGACAATACACGTGTGTTTTATACGCCTGACAGAGCATAACGCAATGCTGTGAAATAAATCGTTAATACCTCAAAGAAGACTTTATCTAACATAGTCCTCTACGGTGAGCTCGCCTCTGGCAAAAGATCTACTGGCCGCCCCCAGTTGAGGTATAAGGATGTTTGCAAGCGTGACCTGAAAGCCCTGGACATTAATACCAACAGTTGGGAGGACATATCAGCAGACCGCAACAGATGGCGCAGTACGCTTCAGAGGCAACTCAAAGCAGGTGAAGCAAGGATCCTGAGCCTTGCAGATGAAAAGAGAGCCAGACGGAAAACACAAGCACGCGGAGAAAACCCTGCGACTACCCACACTTGTCACAGATGTGGTAGAGACTGCCATTCGCGAATTGGACTTGTGAGCCACAGCCGACGCTGTGGCACCAGTGGAAGGATTAACACCAGAACTTGACAACTCCTAGAGCGCATTACCTATGGTCCACACTGACCGACAGAGGCCTAGTAGTAGTAAGAGGAGAGTACAGAAAACATCCTGCTCCTCTGAGATTAGTTCAGAACCGAACAAGTAGGCCTATGCTCTAGCTAGTAACAGAGATGAACTCCCAAGTATGGACAATGTATAGACCACTAGAAATGTTGAAGGATAATCCATGGTCTCTTCTTCAGTAATACATTCCTTCAGAACTTCTACTTGAATATTCCTCCACCCTATCCATCTCATTCACAATATGATCGGAACCTTTTTGCAGCGAGACCGTCATTTTTCTTCTCAACTAATATTGTCATTAAACTATCGTCTAATAGCTCTTTCGTTTCTCAACTTTTCACCGTTTCTTTCAGAACTCTCTGCTACTATCTGTCCTATAGCTTTGCTCGATGCCAAGTTTGCAGCCAACGATTAAAGACCCGTTCTTTCTCTTCTGTGCTCACATGACCCATTTTGATAAGTGCTTTTAACACCACCATCCACGTGGTGTTACCCACATACAGTAACTGTAACTGTAGTGGATGTTGGCGTGATTAATTTGGCAACCCAGACTGAGACACTCATTCAGGCAAGATACGAATGGACAGTGTACAGTCCTCGGAATACCTCCCACCCCACCCCACTCTCTTTCTAAAGATGTCCGATCGACTAACATTCAAAAGTATTAATCACTGTGGTGTTCGATTTACAACTCATGATTACTTACAATCTTTCGAGTTTGGTTAAGCCGCGAAACATGTCGGGATGTAGGTTATCAAGTTCAGTCTGTAAGAGTCCCCTTCAGGAGGCGATGGAGAGAGAAAGTAAAACAAATACATTATAATGCCTGTACATACATAAATGGAAATTTTGATTATAATTTTTTTTTTTCAGAGAAATGACATGTCGTCTAGACATAGAAGAAAATGTTTGTGCATGATATGACATAAAAAGAGTTGCCTATAGACAGCTGGAACTTAGCCCGACTCATCTCATACCATCCGTCTCCGTGGTGTGGCTGTATATGGAGGGTATCCATAACATTGTTATTGAAATTCAATTCAAAACATTCTCCTTATCATAGTTCAGTGAACACCATCACAAGCAAAACGATCACCTGTCGGTTATGTGGTCTAATCCCGTGGATTTTAACCCACAGCATCCCCGCCCCGCACCCCAATGAACTGGGTGTATGAATGGGCATCTTACAATGCTAATTGGGTATAGTGATGCAAATGAATGCTTACTGGAAGAGTATAGTGCTAAGACTGAAGAGGTTGTCCTAGGAAATACGATCAGAATATTATTGCCACGTCAGAGTAGTCACAGTAGTGCCTGTTCTCCCCTCTCCACCCAATGATCGTATACGAGCCGTTCAAAACAAAATCGTGTACAAACGCCTCGCCATCTCAGCCCTCATCGGACGAAGACCGCCCCGATCGACACGAATGCCATTCAGAAACGAGCGACACAGACAGTGACAGATCAATGGTTTCACGAACTCACTTACAGATAGGTGATTTCTGGAGTGTTGTCAAAGGTTCCAGGTTCGATATACGACAAGGGGTTACGTCTCAGAGACCTGAAGTCACAAACAAACAAAGGATTTACATAATATATACAATTTTCCTCATACATTGTCCAGATAAGTCAAGAAATCACGTTTTATTAGGTTTTTGATTAAAAAAAAAACTGTACCATAAATAGTTACGGTATACCTTCAGGTATCTATGCTGGGAAAAACCGTCTGTATTTTTTTAAAGAAGAGTGGAAATAGGCATTATCAAGCAATGCCGAACACATCACATGTAGTTGTTGTTTTTTTGTCAGTACGCTCTATAAACTAATGAGTTAACAGAGTCACTTTTTGAAAACTAATGAGTTTGAGAACAATAACTGACATTACACTGTATTCAACAATGCCTTAATTTCCCTTCCTTTGTATGCTTCATTCTGAGGTTTGTTTGTTTTTTAAGATGGTATGGGTTTAGGATAGATTTCAAGTCTAATACTTTCTTAACACCTGTTAGTAACTTGTTTTTTGAAATACTTTAATATTACTTTACACTCTGAGAAAAATAGGTTCAATGCTCCCCCTTTGTACCGAGAATAACGGTTGGATTTTTTTTCGGGGTCCGAATAAATTTGTTGGAAATCAATACTCCCCCCCCCCCCCCCTCCCCCTCCCCGTCGTAAAGAAGTCTCCGGTTTTATTATTCTGAGGAAAGGTCTGAATTGCATACATTAACAATAATAGTATATCAGATTATGAAAAGATGGGTCACATTTTCAGGCTTGGAAAAGTGACAGATGAACTTTAAACCCAAGGAATGAGAAACACAATAATCTCACATCCAGGACACAGACGATAAGCCATCTAACATCCCTTTCCGTAGTTCCTGGATGGAGTTATTTGTAAGGGATCTGAAATGAAATACAATGTAATAACATGATACATCGATTATTAATAGATGAGACTAAGCCTACAAATACCAACACACTTCCAGAGAAATATGTTTTTCCGACTCATTTGACAAAGCGTCAGTATCAATGTTTCTAAAGGAATAAGCCCAATATATTAAAAAAGTATTATGAATGAGTTTGGTTTTGCATCTATGGTACATACATTGTACACTACATTCCTCTTTCTACTTTCATCCCTCTCCCTTAAAGCGCATAGAGACACTATGGTAGTGATATGCGCTATATAAGCACTGTGTGTTAATATATATCTTTTCAGACAAAACATATAATATGCTATACAAACGTGATACACCTAAAAACGTGATATAACATGTATAAAGCAGATAATAACAGCGAAATGATGGAGTACTGTATATAAAAGAAATGGAGAAACACAGCATCTTTCCTTTTTTACTCAATAAACACAACATCACTCACCAGATTAATAAATATTATTGCTGAGTTTGATATTTTCCAATTTATTGGGCTGGTGTTCGCAAATGGGCTTAGAAGGATTTGTAGTCCTGGACCCAACATGTATATCTTCCGTCGTTGACGAAAAACATATTTTATTCATAGGTTGCTATTATTCAGTAAATTACTCTTCTAAAATCTTGTCATTATATCCGATGAAACTGCTTCATACACCATTGTACACTGTAACTTGCACAATGTTGCATGCAGGAAGGGACATACAATAGATGGTTAAGAAATACTTTCTACGATTACTTACATTCCCTTGACTTTGCCTAGACCCCTCATGGCTCCAACCTCAATATGACTTATCTTATTCTTCCGTAGTATCCTATCAGTGGAGAGAAACATAAACAGACCTTATTCAATTTTACGTTTTAGCAGAGAATTCCACGTGTTTCAGGTCTACATAGGGCACATCGTCCTCTTGTTTGAAATTGACTCTCATTTTGTTGGGATAAACATTCATAATCTTCGTCCACGTTGTATACATTCTACAATGCTTTGATTGCGTTGGAGACATAACTTTTTTTTTCATGTTGTCTGCATTTTAATCATTCACACGACAATCGTGATGAAGAGAAGCTACGAGATATTATGTAACCTTTGCTCTGAGAGTGTATGATCTCTATCTAGTTGATAAGTATTAGTCATTAACAACATCTACGCGTATTTGTGTCCTGAAAGGTTTTCAACATTAATTGTATTTGAATTCCCCCAGTCCCTTGACCGGTTTGCTCTATAATAGCGACATAAATTAACCTTCAAAAGAAGATCATAAGACAGTTGATCAGTCTGCTGCACAAGTTATGAGGACAAAGATGCCTATTTTTCAGATGTGTGATGCTACTTGAGCTGATGAATAAACGCACGTACAACTTCATGGGACTACTTACAAATCGGTGAGACTCGTCAGTTCTTCAAAAGTCCCGGATGTCAAAGTTGTGAGCTGATTGGAATCAAGGTCACTAAAAAAAAAAAAAAAAACAAAAAAACCAGAGTTCATTCTAATGAGTGCATTGTGCTGTATAAGCCCTATTCATTCTCTTATTTATCGTTACTACAGCGTAAAGAATTCGAGTCACGAGGGCGTGCAGTGCAGTGGCGCCGTGACCTCATTTCGGAGTCGCCTAAATCGCCTCGACACTGTAGAAATGAATTTTGTTGTTGTTGTTGCAGTCGTTCTGAGCCAGTTTACGTGAATTGAGGTAAATTACATGACTCTTGGATTTACCAAAGCCCCTGTTTCCTAATAAGTAAAACACGAATGCGGAAATTCCACAAAATCAAAGTACCGTGCAAATAAACGAAGTTACACAAACTTATAGAACTTATATCATTGAAAAGGAATGAAGAAACACTTACAGCCATTTCAGATTGCTTAAATCTTGAAACGTAGATCGTTCTATAACTTTTATGGAGTTAAAACCCAAATGCCTGCAGGAAGAGAAGATGATTAAAAGCAATTTTAAGCATTCGCAATAAGAGTACCACAAAGTAACAATATCCACTGTACAGCTGTACGGAAAGATCTAGCTTCATTTTCTTAATGATGATATCAATTTATTCATCATAAGATATCAAGATATTTGCATCTTTATTTATGCTCTTTGTGTGTGTTTGTATGTGTGTGTGTGCGTGTGTGTGTGCGTGTCTTCACACTGCATTCTTCACTATACATTGTGTTTCAACGACCGTGCACTTCACTGCGCTCAGTACGACTTTACTCTATAAAAAGGGATGTATAATTAATGAAAGCAGAAGAAGAAGAACGGAAACATGGTCTATTTCAGGTTGTTGACTATTTTGTCGTGAATTGATCTATTCAAGAAGAGAATCTTGAATCGAAATTTATAGTCACAAGTTCATTTGTTTTGAAAACGTTAAAAGAATTAAAAGCAAAATACTGAAGCAAAGAATATACCGTAATTGTTCAGTTACTACCACGAAAATGTACAAGTGTAACAATTCGAGGGGGCTTTGTCATTATATTCATGATAAAAATTACGAGGAGTATTGTATTATAAACTTTAATAAGCAGGCTTGACCATCGAAATATAGATCTTTGTATAACCTACTGCCACGTCGTTACGCTTCTTACACAAATGTAAGAAATTGAGATGTATGTGCAAAAGAACTCACAGTTCTTGCAATTGTGTAAGTCCTCTAAAAGCGCTCTCCTGCACGTAGCTGATATTGTTGTTAGATAACGTCCTGTGATTGAAAGGGGAGAAATAATTATGTTAATTGAATGTAATCCATGCCTCTATCCCATACAAGACGACAGCTTGTTCATTATTCATATTCATGTTCTGCCTGGTTTCTTAACAAAACAAACAAAACAAAAAAACTTTTTACATTATTGTTATCAGCTGGTGTCTGTCTCTTCCCGTTTTCATGAGGCAAGGAGGTTCAATACAGTTATCGAATGCAATCTATTATTTTCAACTTTCAGCCACTTCTAAAAGGCTGCTACTGATTTGCTGATTTTCAATTAGGAAAGATCGAGCTACTGACGCTACAACAGTTTACTGAGAGTGAAATACAGCTCTGTGTATGAGTTAATTATTAAAAGAAGAACAATAATGGATGCCATGTGTTGACTATACATTATTTTTTCAAAGCAGACATAAATAGAACGCTATGGAACTGCAAATTTTTCTCATGTTTCCGATAAACGGTAAATAAGGTTATTGGTCATAAGAAGTGTCTAGCTTTCGATTTTTTCGGTTCTACATTATGTATTAAAGGTAAGTTTAATGATCATGTAATGGCTATTTACTTGTGTCATTTATATATACTAATGAGGTAAGGCAATACTCACAAATACTGAAGCGAAGTAAGATGCAAAAACGTTTCCTCATTGAGACCATGGATTCTATTATTGGACAGGTCTCTGCATAAAGAGAGGGATGCAAATGATTACATGCAGATTTACAGATTTTGATTCTCTTCATTCTCATGTGCATCTTTAAGTTGATTTGAAAAGCAGATCAGATCAAGGGTGGTTCTTTTTTTTTCTTGTTTTTTACAAGACACGGGTTGGCAGGGTAAGTATGTACTGATTTGTGTGTACCATTTGGAATGACATTCAACACAGCTCTAGCCCACCAAAAACAAAAACAAAAACAAAACAAAAACAAAAACAAAAAACAAACAAACAAACAATAAAGTGAGTAAAATTTTTCCGTTTATATGAAAGATTTTCTACAATTGTCTACGTTTGCAATTCACAGTGAAATAAAAATAGCAGCAAGGAAGCAGTCACGAGAGGTGTGTTCTAACCATTCGTATCATAACATGATTATACAACTATGGAGGCCAGATTGAAAACGAGACATTAGTTCAAATTAAATTGTGTTCTCGAAACTGGAACACAGAAATAGGTAAAATCCCTAATTTCACTTGATTGGATCTACGTCCACAGTTATGTGACGATAGAAAAGAAAAACGAGCCAAGCTTGTTGAAAGTTTCTTTCATCCAAATTATATGACTGTTCGACGCTTATATCTACAAAAGGTGGCATCACTTACTGAGATAGGGGGCTGCATGCATCGGAGCATCATCCACACACAATAAAACAACATCTCACCATACTCACAACGTTTCACTTTCAGTGCAATCTGCGGCTGAGAAAGGTTTTAAAGCTTTTATGTCGGCAAATAGAAGTACTATAAGGAAGTAGTAAAAAGCATTTGTCTCCTTATTTTTGTTGAAAAACGTGACTAAATTGTGTATGATGATTCCAAAACCCTTTAAAACATTACTCCAAATTTGACATCCTTGCGTTAAAAGGAATACAAGAGTCGCATAGAATCCCTTCCCCATGATTTCCCACGGTACTCACAAGTTGATTAACTGTCCGAGTCCTGCGAACGAGTTGCTGTTTACATGGCCGATTTGGTTGTGAGATAAATCCCTACAGATTCAATGAGTGAAATATAATTGAGTTACTTCAAGTCAGGAGATAATATGTATCGTGGATTCAGATTCTTCGTATACCAACAAGCACAAAAACACAAACACATGCACACATAAATGTAACTTAATATGGGATCGTAACATCTGTTGTAAAAATGATGTCATGACAGAGAGAAAAAGAGAAAGAAATTGCATTTCACTTATTTTATCTATTCATTTTTATTTTAAAAAATATATAAATGTAGAAAACATATCATGCTAAAAAAAGTTATACATAATTTAAATACGTCAAAATAATAGTATAATTAATCAGAAGAAGCATAATGTCAAAATGTCATATACAATATATATATATATATATATATATATATATACCTCTATATTATATATATATATATATGGCATACAAAAACACTTCGTTGCATATCAAAGTTGAATCTTTCAAATCTTTTTGTGCATAATGAATGGTTCATGTTCGTAACAACCTGCCCTGCCCTGCTCAATGAAACTTTGCTTACAGTGTTCTCAGTGACGTCATATTGCTGAATACGAAATTTTCCAAATCGGTAAAGGTACTGAATGCCATGATTCTGCAATAAGAGTGTACAAAGAAAGAAAGAGAGGGGAGAGAAGGGAGACTTTTTCGTCATTATATGAACATTTAGTGATTTGAAATACTCAAATTGAAATCATAGGCCTTGTAATCCATGTGTTGGTATAATCATAATTATGATTATAATTATAATTATAATTATAATTACAATTATAATTATAATTATAATTATAATTATAATTATAATTATAATTATAATGTATGATCAACTCATTTATAGGACCGAAGAACAGAGCCTCAATCTACATGTGGGTTTGTTTGGTTCTGTTTTTTTTTTGGGGGGGGGGGTGGGGGCGACTTCGAAAGTAAGCCAAATAGGCCATATCATCATAGTTACGTTGGACCATGTAAACAATAAAGAAATTTTGCACACACAAAGAAAGGAGGGGACTGTACATCAGATGATAATAATGGTTCACGCTAGATACTTCTGAAATCAGCTGGGCTCCAAAACAAGTACAATTGCCCTGGAGATCAAAAATCGTAAAGGCTGATATCTTAAAGAAAATCAAATTCAAAATTCGTAAAAACTTTTTAAACATTTTCGAATGTAATGCCTGTCCATCAATGCAGATTACAAGTTTGGATGTATGAAGACCATCTTTGGACTAAAGAAAAATACCGATAGCACTCTGTCATTAAAAATGTCTCATCACATGAATAGCATGGACTGCTATGGCATCTTAGACTTATCATTCTCTTCCTTATCGCCACTATCATAATTATCATCAACATCATCGTCACCATCATAATCATCATCACCATCATCTCTATCAATATTGTCATCATCATTATAATCATCATCATCATTATCATCACCATCATCATCGCCATCATTATGAATTATACCAGTGAGGTGGGAGGAATATGATTATGCATATCATATGTCTATATACAGTCATTATTTACGGGCCGGTTTTGTCCATTTTGATTTCCCCCTTTGTATTGTTGAAATATGTATATTTATAGGATTCATATCTTTGCATATGTATTTATCATTATGTATATTTTGTCGTTTTTTTCTGCAACAATGGATGTGAAATAATTATTTCATTTTATTGAGCAGATTTAATGTAATTTATTGGTAATGAATTTCGCGAATGAGTTATTTTGTGTGTTTCTTAGGTTAAGTATATGCTGATATAAGTTCATTTTTTGTAAGTTTTTTTTTTCGTCTTGAAACAGCTGTTCATGTATCATGTTTGTGTGTAAATGTACTTGTATACTTGTATATATTTGTGTCAATGTCAATAACCATTATTGCGGTGTGATGGACTGGGTCCACTGTATTTTTTTCCTTGTACGTACCTGCCTGTGGGCAGGTAGTATCCTAGGATTATTTATCACATGCTTTAATTTGCAATGGAAATAAAGTATGCTATACACAATATATATATATATATATATATATATATATATATATATATATATATATATAATATATATATAACTGAATGAACTATATATATATATATATATATATATATATATTTTTTTTTTTTTTACTGATAAGAAAATAACATGAAGATTAACATAGGAGGACTTATAGTTTTCATTAGTTTTCTCCATATTATGACACCCTGGCAGTAATTTCGAGGGAAAAACAAACAAACAAAATAATTAACACGCAAACAAACAATTTTGCAATGGGCACAATTTTAGATATAATATTATCTTCTAATCTATATCATATGGATAAAATTAACTGAATGAACTAGATTCAATCAGGTCATCCCAAAGTCACTTTAAACACACAGAACGATTTACATTTTGCTAGCTCTCATCTCGTTGTCATTTACTTACAATCTGGTGAGAAGAACATACTCCCCAGAGCGGTCAAGAAACCCATCGGTCAAGGATTCGATTCCAGTCAGCTTCCTGTCGAGAAGTAACGTTGAATCAAACTTATCGATACATGTGTCTCTGAAGAACAGCTTTGGAGATTTAGTTTGTTTAGTAATGTAGATTGATTTTTATCCAGCATAGAGAAGTCTTATACACACACTTCCATAAAGAAGTAAGAGGCATATATATATATATATATAGTATTATATTTCGAAGTAATTTCTCCTGTTTAGGCACTCAATTTGTAACAGTGAATTCAACGATGATTTGTTCATTTCACACAACCCATTCTCTCGTTTTTAAGAATCTATCGAACATCGTGAAGTGTCTAACATCTGTTGGGTTTTTTTCTAACATGAGGTATAAAACTTTGCGTGTTGTGTCGTGATGATTTTGTTTGATTTAAAGGACACACACGAACGGCATCCTCTGGTTAGAGACAGTGGTGATGGCAAGTTAAAATAAACCCAATAAAGTCAACACATTTTGATGGAGAGACTAGTTGTCGCCATAGTTTCCTGTCTCTTACGCTCGTTGGCGGCGACGAACACCGCATCTCTCGCTACATTCAATCGTGGTCATGGATTGATGACAGCGCAAATTTATTCTAGCAAAATGTAACCAATTTATATTGAGCGGAAAACGCACAACGACGGGACCGACTGATGGTAGTGTATTACCTAGCGCGCCTCGAATAATAATATTGAAAACCAAAATGATCGATATCTCTCTGAAGTTCTCTGAAGTTCGGCGTTAAACATGTTAAAGATGGTGTTTGAAGTATCCAACTTTTTTCTTAATGATGATCTTTTGAGATAATGAGAAACCTCTTATCAAATATAAAAGAGTATATAATGCTAAGAAGAATTCAAAGTTTATTTGATGAAAATTGGTTTTGAAATGGCTGAGATATCCAAAACAAAGCTATCAACTGATAAAAGGTGGGATCCACCCTTTATTAACGTCGCTTTGTTTTAATTTGTTTTTGTTTTTGTTCTGTTTTTTGACATCTCAGTCATTTCAAAACTGATTTTCATCAAATAAAGTTTGAATTCCTCTTAGAAATGTTTGCCCTTTAACATTTCATAAAGTGATTTCTAAGTATCCGGTAAAAAGCTAAAAGCTGAATTCTCATCGAAATCAACACTATACCATCCTTTAAAAAAAAAACAGATAAAATCACTGGCGTGTTGGAATGAAAAAAAAAAATCAATACTCTGTAAAATAGCAATACAGTATTCATCGCATAATCGGGACAGGTTGGGAGTAGCAAACACGGCCCCTTTAAGCGAGGTGCCCGATTTCGCGATGAGTACTCACCATACACTAACGGCATACGACATGTACATGTAGTAGGCCTACACACACACACACACACACACATGCATACTGACGTACTGTACATGTACATGAATACACAACCACGCTACCCCTCGGCACGACCCTCTAGCTCTCCCTGCACATGGCTTTGCTTATATGTAGGGGAGAAGAATGTTCGCGAAAGCATGTGTTTCGCAATGGCATGGATACTTATACACGGCGCTTTTGTGGCTATGCATATACGTGTACTGGATGGACGGAGGTCAAAACACACCAGTCCGAAGCTTGCTTTGTAAGTTCGATGTAAACGACAACTGATAGGGAATCTTTGAAATATTGTTGTGGTATTTTGGTAGATTTTTTGTGTAAAATATCAACAAAATCAAAGATCGCTTGAAGAAAAATTGTCCCATTTATCAGAGGTCCCCGCCCGATTATCCAGTGAAAATAACATGCATTGGAAATGTTTCTGGGAAGCGTATGTCATTTAAGCGAGGTTCCCGATTATCAGATGCCCGATTATGCGATGAATACTGTACAATGTACTAATAATATGGTCTTCTGTATCCAGGGTGTAAGCCTCTTCACTGCTGTCACTGCTCTTACTAATGGGCCCTGCAATTATTATTACTGTCTGGTACCCATTTCTATATATGGGTCGAGATGGACATTGTTTGTAAAGACATCTTGTTTCAAGGGCGTAGGCACTTGATTGGTATTGAACTGTGGATTACTTCCGATTGAGCGTCAGCAGTCTTATCTTGATAAGTTTGATTGGCATCACACTAAAAATACATCGAGGAACATAAACTGTCATCAAAGACTACCAAAAAATGGATGATAAGCGATGTCCAAACATTTTTCTAAATTAATGGGCTACCTCGTACATGAATATTACAGCTGTTTGTTTTTTTTTTTTTCCTTGCAATTTTCTTTATGACGTAAATGCACTTACAAGAATCGCACTTGTGTTGGTAGCTCCAACGCGTGCTTCTTATCTCGGTCTGTAAGATCACATATAGCCCCAAGAGTAAAGCACGTGGAACAAAAGCTATCACAGTCCGCCGATTCTGTTACAAGAGACGAGAAAGAAATTGACCAAATCTATATACCAAAAAAAAAAAAAAGGAATGAACAAAAGAACAAAATTACCATTCACCAGTTCATTATGATAGTAATTATTCTTGCAATATTGCCCATAGTCATCAACGACATAATCCGTTTAGTACTTCAAAGAGCTTTCGTCCATCAATTCTTTTGCAGTTAACACGCACAGAAATTCTTTGAGTTTTGAAAACTTAAATTCCTACCACAAAACCGCGTGTCCGTCGCGTCGGCACACAGCGCCTCTGTACCATTGCAGAGGGCTGTAAGGGGGAAACACGTGTCGGTAGTATTCATACACCGAACAGTGTCAGCTGTGCAGGTTCCGTCGTCGTCTGCAGAAAGATGTAAAAACAGAAAACACTTAGTGTCAATTCTTTTTACACAAGCTGTACTACATTATTTTGATAAGGATTGACTGATGTTTGTTAGAGTGAAACTGTGTAAGTAGGAAACACGTGTTGGTAGTATTCATACACCGAACAGTGTCAGCTCCAGGTTCCGCTGTCGTCTGCAGAAAGGTGTACTAAAGCAGTACCATACATTATTTTCGTCCCCACTGGCATATTTATTACCCTGCATCAAACATAATATATTCATCTGAACACATAATACGTCATAATATTTCAAATAACATTATAATATTTCAAATAAAATACTTTGAGAAAAAAAAACAATTACGTATCGTGACTCAGATCATCATAATCAGGAAAACAGGTGTCTAAACAGACACATTTTTTTTTCTGAAACACTTGCAAATTATGATTACTTCTTGCAATAAATTTTTCTTTATCATAGTATCCCCTTATACTATCTTTACATAAATCAAAACGAGGTATTATTCTTTTTATTTTACAAACATAAATTTCATATCTCACAAGCATAAGTAATACAATTCAATGCCGAATTGTTGATACCCCCTGAAACCATTTAACTTATTTTCCGTAGTAAATGTTATTTCTAACCGCGCGTTAGCATTAATCCATTTTCTTACTTCAACCCACAATCTACCAACATATTGACACTCACTTAAAAAAGTATTAAAGTCCCAACATACGCATTACAAAACGAACATTCTTGCCTTTCAACCAAACCAGTACCATACATTATTTTGATGAAACTTGACAGATGTTTGACTACAAGATATGTCACAGCACTGACAAAGGAGAAAGGTATGTCAGTTTTACATGATAGATTAGTTCGTTTGTTAAGGCAGTATGTCAACAAATCGAAAGTTATAGAGACGTAGGGAATACTCTTAAACATATTGAATATCAGAGATCTAAACTGCCAAGAGAGATAACATATAAAGTGCATTTTGTATAATTTAGCATGTTCATAAAAAAAAATCCTCTCTCTCTCTATCTCTCTCTCTTACAGCAAAAAGAAAAGTGTATAGCTGAACTTCTATGGTATCTTCTACACGAATATAATCAATGATAATTGATTTAAAGAGTAAAAATCCCTGGACTCTACAAGTCTGGAGAACATGTTTGTTATATTTTGTTTGTTTGTTTGTTTATCTGTTTATCTGTTTATTTGTTTATTTGTTTATTTGTTTATTTATTTATTTGTTGATTTGTTTGTTTATTTGGGGGTTTTGTTTGTTTATTTGTTTGTTTGTTTGGGTTTTTGTTTGTTTATTTACGGAAAACCTGAATTCTCCTGGACTCACCACACATGAATTCATCGTCTCCTTCCGGGCACAAGGAGTTCCCATCGCAGAGGTCTGATGTGCCGTAAGACAGGTCGCTCTTACTGCACATAAAGGGCATCTCCGGCAAAAAAGATGTCATCTGTATTACCTCAGCTTACACAAAATGAAATGATCATAGAAATAACATGACCATGCTATCTATGCAAAAGTAAACTGCGTATCCATTTAATCATACTAAGATTTATTGGATTTAGATTGAATTTACCAAAAACATTTCATATTCAAGAGGAACACTGCATCACTACGTGTCCCGGTTGACATACATCAGAAGAACCAGCATCCATCATCAAACTGCGTATCCATTTAATCATACTAAGATTTATTGGATTTAGATTGAATTTACCAAAAACATTCGATATTCAAGAGGAACACTCCATCACTACGTGTCCCGGTTGACATACATCAGAAGAACCAACATCCATCATCAAACTGCGTATCCATTTAATCATACTAAGATTTATTGGATTTAGATTGAATTTACCAAAAACATTCGATATTCAAGAGGAACACTCCATCACTACGTGTCCCGGTTGACATACATCAGAAGAACCAACATCCATCATCAAACTGCGTATCCATTGAATCATACTAAGATTTATTGGATTTAGATTGAATTTACCAAAAACATTTGATATTCAAGATGAACGCTCTATCACTACGTGTCCCCGTTGATATACATCAGAAGAACCGACATCCATCATTCAAATGGTAAAAACTATGACGTGAAATGAAAAGAAAAGGTTATGAATATTCGAACCTTTTGGGGTTTTCATTCAAAATTCAAAATAAGACAAAAAGATGACGTCACGATCTCACGTGACTTCTACTGTAGCTATGTGACGAGACGGCAGCTATGATATACAACCCTGTCGCGTCGATCGCCTGTCAATATCCCAAATCTGCGTGAAACGTTGGCGCTATATAGGAGCTCGTTTTCAAGATGTTGTTGTCATTGTTGTTTATAACACAAATATGAAAAGACAAATAAAAACATTCCAAAGAAATGAATACATTATCATAATAAATGCCAGCGTGTCACTACATACTAAGATAAAATCGTTTCTTGAGTCCATGATGTTGATGTTGTACCCAACTGAGGTTTAAAATATCATAGATATTCATACTTTTTTGTTCTTTTTGCTTACTTATCATAGCAGACGGATGAAAAGACAATTGGCACCGTGTGCAGTCTTGAATTACTTTAAGAATCCACACAAAGCAATATAGTTATGAGAAAGCAATATTAATATTTAAAACGAAATGAAACTTTACCTTCGAAGAGAACACGAACAATTTATGTACACCTATAAACACACTCTCACACACCCGGACATGCACTACGCAGAACATGAGCGTACGTGAGATAAATGCACATAGATCTCCATATCACCATAATCATGTTTTTAGTTATAATTTGTTTTTTAGTTATAAGCGATCATGCTTTGTAGTAATATGCTGGGAGCGCTGTGACATAGTCGATAAGACTCCCGACTCCATCTGTTCGGAGGAACCGAGTACGAATCCCGCCCAGTGCTTACGTCCTTGGACAAGATGTTTTTACCCACTATGTAATACCAGGCCCTCTGATAGAACAGTGGCAACACGTACTGAATAGACTACACCCTGGGTAAATAAGACCTTATCATTATCATTATTATGTATGAACCCTTCTATTTTTAGGAGAACCCCGATAACAACCTGATAAACAGTGAAGTACGTCTTTTCCTCGTATACTCGAGTCGATGATTGCAAATTTCTCTTCTATGCGGGATACCTCTATAAGGACGGATATTATGCATATTTCACGCAGTTGCACTGAAGGACTAACAGTGGGTTGAAACCAAACAAAGTTTTAAAAACATGCATGTACATCCGTCCCTCCTATCAACTATTCATTTGCAAGCAACAATCGGTGAACTTCTCATCATCATTAGGATTTGACGTAGTCCGAGTCTGGTGAATGTCGTTCCCATTATGAGCCCCACTTTGTAAAATGAGAAACGCGCCCACGGCGGATTATCGTGAATCTAAAAAAAAAAAAAAAGCAACCTTGGAGAGGACGCCAGCTCGAAATCCTAAAATCAAATGGTTGACGCCTTGGTGCACCATAAAATCTGATGAAACATTTCTTTTTTATTATGAACATAATCATGAACACTGTATTTTGTGTCAGTATATCCGAGATTTTTTCAGCATATATTCCCAAAAGCCAAATAGATAAATGAATAAATAAATAAATAAATAAATAAATAAATAAATAAATAAATAAATAAATAAATAAATAAATAAATAAATAAATAAATAAATAGACAAACAAACCCCCTCCCCCCCCCCCCAAAAAAAAAAAAAACTCTACTCACTGTGATTAGAGAACCTTTAAAGCTCTTTCTATAGTCTTGACTTCGTAACAGTCTTACATATGGATTAAGCAACACAAGGGGATGAAGATAGGTAAAGGTGACTGGAAGCCATGCCAAACCAAGGTCATCTTGACTATTACATCAGTTCTTAGCTTAGCTGAGGAGCTTCTTGATGCTGGTCACAAATACCATCTTACAGGTAGACTAACACAAAACAGTTTGGAAAATCTATTTTCAGTCATTCGCCTGAGGAAGCCAGTCCCATCCCCACTAGAATTCAAATTTGAACTGAAACTCATCAGCACTGCCCAGTTTCTCGCGCTGCCACATTCCAGTAGTTACAGCCAAGATGATGGCGAATTCCTCGCTGATTTCCTGCAACAGGACGTGCAGGTCCAAGAGGAGGTCGAAGTCTCGGGCATCATCCTGTCAGACAACCCCAATGTCAGTTGTCTTCCTACAGCAGAGCGTGCTAGCCTGTACAACCTTGCAGGATACTGTGCCAACGGTGTTAAAAAGAACGAGACAACTTGCAAAACTTGCATTCATAAGGTGACAGCTGACGACACATAAGACACATATCCTGATGCACAGTCCACCATGCTGAAAGAGTTCAAAACTGGATGCCTTCTTCGTGTGTCAGACAAGACATTCAATATGATATTGACTGTCGAAAAAACCGATGCTCCACGAGGCTGAAGACGAGCTCATGGGTGAATATAATGTGAAGAGGGTGAATATAATGTGAAGAGTGTGCTTCTAGAGCAAGCACAAAGGCAACTGAAGATGTGAAGTTTGTATGATGGAAATTCATTTTACTTTTATCACTTTAGCGACATGCAGATTTTTAAAATTGACATAAAATATGCTCAATGTTCAGCGCTTTTTGTGTAATTATTGTAATTATGCACAAAAAGGATTTTTGAATTGCATATAGGGCATAGAGAGAAATTATCTTTTAACTATGGAATAAGGTTTGCAAAAGGATTTCTAGTGCTCATCGGAAATGCGACAGATTTAGTATAAACCACGGCATGTATTGTGAAGATTATTTAGGTACTCATTCAGGTCTCGAAGGCAGTCTATAGCTAGTATGCTAGAATGCATGGGCAAATGCCCATTTTCACCGATCAGGCTTTCAATTTTAACTAGACTCGGAATTTGTCAAGACTGACAAATTAGGTGATCCGACTTTTTTTTTTTTTGATCAATGATTCGAGTCCTGATCGCAATAGGCATGACCATATAGGTTTCATCTGTGTTTAGAGACATTGGCCGTGTGATATTTGGATTCTCATTTAGAAAAGAGAGTCAGGTCTGCCATCTTTGGTACCAAATTCGGTATACACTATAACGAAGATACAGAATGAAGTATATTTGACCATTGACCCAACTTTGCACAGCCAAGATGGCATCTGAGCAAAAAGTGGTTATTTTGCGAAATGATTCTTGTAACATGGTCTTTGCGTGTGCAAAATATGGGAAAGATAGGACATGTATTCACCAAGCTACAGGTTGAAACATTTATGACCTTTGACCCTAATTTACATACCCAAGATGGTGTCTGATCAAGTAGTTGTTATTTTATGAAATAATGTACGTGACATGAACTAAACATGTGCAAAATATGGGGATGATAGGGGAGAATGTCATGTCAATTTTCATTTCCAGAAAAATTCCCTCCCATAGAGATAACACGTAAACTGGTTAAATTTGACAAGGTAACATTATATCCATTTTCACGAGGTGAAAACATCATCCGATTAAAACTTTGATGAACAAAACTTAAAGAGTATTAAATTGGCTACAACATACGAAAATCTGGAAGAAATTCACCAAAGGGTAAGTGAGCTAGTCGTCGATAAAGACAATCATGTCAATTTTCACATCTAGAAAAATTCCCTCCCATAGAGATAACACGTCATAACGAAGATACAGGAAGAAGTACATATGACCTTTGACCCCACTTTGCACAGACAAGATGGCCTCTGAGCCAAAAATGGTTATTTTGTGAAATGATCCTTGTAACATGGTCTTTACGTGTGCAAAATATGGGAAAGATAGGATATGTATTTACCAAGATACAGGATGAAACATTTATGACCTTTGACCCTAATTTACATACCCAAGATTGTGTCTGATCAAGTAGTTGTTATTTTGTGAAATAATGTACGTGACATGAACTAAACATGTGCAAAATATGGTGGTGATAGGGTCTGTTTTTCCTGAGTTATTGCACAGAAAGTTGCAGAAAGGAAGAAATATTACAATACATCGAAGATAAGCTTTAATTTCAACCAAGTTTTTGGACGTGATGCCGACTCCGTATGAAAAAACAAAGGGCACACTTACGATAGCCCAAAGTCTCAGCTACAACATACTAAAATATGGGAGAAATTCACCGAAGCATAAGTGAGCTAGTGCTCGATAAAGATAGTCATGTCAGTTTTCATTTCCAGAAAAACTGCACTCCCATAGAGATAACACGTAAACTGGTCAAATTTGACAATGTTACTTTTAATCCCTTTTTACAAGGTGATGCCGTCATCCAATCAAAATGTTGTTTTTATATGACTGAAAGACAATTAAATAAGCTACAATATATTGAAATTTGGACGATAATCGACAAAATAATAATCGAGATACGCTTGAGTGAACTTGAAATTTGATGACGTCATTTTGAAAATTTACTGTTTTTACTTTATTAGGAAATTTGATATTTTTTAATCATTTTTCCAGCATCGCCAACCCATGAAATGACATGTACAACTCATCAGCTTTCAGAATATGTAAAGAAAATGGGCGGTCACCGTCCATCCTGACGAGTAAAATCGGATTCAAAATTGGCGTTTTTTTTTTGCATTGTTGCACTGTATATCGCCATTGACGCGCGCGCGGAATTTCAACTTTGACGGGCCCGTGTGACGTCATATGGAGTCGGATTGACTTGAAACTTGGTAGAAATATTCCTTGACATTTTAAGCATCCAATAAGTGTGAAAAAACGGGAAATTTCTATTGCGTATGAGTTGGGCGTGCGTATATGTGCGCGCGCGTACGCGTGCGTCCAATTTTTTCAATTTTTCAAAAAATGCTCTAAATGGTCTGAAACGTGTGCAAAAAAAATTTGAGCTCGATTTGAGCATACAAATATTTCAACGCGCGCGTACGCGCACGTTATAAGGGAAAATATGAATTCTGAAAATATGAGTAGAATGCGCATAATTTGAAATATATGTGACGTAAATTTCATCGAAAAATTCCATTCCATTAATGACATATGATTGAGAATGTGTTTTCATATAATGACGTCATAGTGACGTCACGGTTGACTGATCACTTTGATTTTAGTTCGATTGCCGTCTTTGGGACATGATACATATATGGTATGATTTTGACATTGGTAGGAAGAGGACTTTCTGAGCTAATCCATACACAACTTTTGCGGAGAAAGAAGAAGAAAAAGAAGAAGAACAAAGAATCAGTACAGATACAGAAGGTGATCCGAGAGGATACTCGGATCACCTAATTAATGAATAGATTGCATAGGCGATGCAAATCTGCAGGCGCTTTCATCAACGAGAGGCATGTATTATTTTGGCAATGTTTACAGAGAAATTATTAGGTTATAATCAATTTCAGTGTCAGATAGGTCGTAAGATACAGTAGTATAATAGGATCAACGAATAAAGGTATACACAGGAATGAACAAAGTGACTGTCATGGCTGTGTATGATTCAAATTTGGATCAAATTTGATCCAAATCTGTGGTCATCTATAAGGGTCGAAAAAATCAGACACACTATTGAGATCAGTGTGTCGTTAGTCGACCTTTGTGTTTATTTTCAAATTTATCATTACTAGATGATTAGAATGAACTACAGAAAAAAATAGAGAAATGAATGTATGAAATATCCATGCGATCCCTCTTTGGATATCATGTCTTTAGTAGAAGATGATCTAAAATTTTACTGAGACTGTCACTAAGTACACTAATAGAGGTTAGACTGGTTAACCCTTCACCGCCAATCGATTTAGAAATAAAGACCGATAATTATGTACGGGGGAGACTGGGAAGGACATAACTATTAACTGTGCCATTGCTGGGATGCTAGGTAGGGCTGTAATTATTGTCTGAATAGCCACCATAGTGGTTGAGTTTATAATTACCTGTTACATTACAGTACGCGCATTACCTATTCTTTCTTTTTTTCCAGGAAAGGGCAAAAGTGCTATGGGTTCCCCACTTTATAGACATGGCGACGCAAATCCGTTGATAATAGGCCTACATACACAGGATTAAACCTGTTTGTTGTATATACATGTAATTTGAGTTAACAAGGAGTGAGGAGATCAGGGACTCAGAGCGGGCTCGCTAAAGAAGAACCGCAGAAAAAAAAAAAACCAGAAGCACAAACAAAACTCTGTCTTTGTGCTAAGCAGTTTCTCGCGTTGAAATCGTCCCATTAGGAGTGAAAAACACTAGCCGAAAATGCTGCAGCCCCTCAACTTTTGTGCGCCATACAACTGAATACATAAGGTGTCACTACTTTGCCCCCCCCCCCCCCCACACACACACACTTTTTTCTTTACCCCAGAAGTACGTAAGTGGCACTAGTGGCACGTAGACAGAAATAGATAGAAACCTTGAAGTATGAGCGCGGAAAGGTTTTGTGGTTTTTTTTTTTTTTTTGTTCTTTTTGCTTGTTAGCTGATGAAACCCGGAAGTGGCACCAGAAGTGTGAAGTGCCCTCCCCCCCCCCCCCCCACTTTTGGAAACGTATCGCAGGCCATGCGCTGTACTTTTACTCTTCTTTTTTTTTTCTTTCCCTTTTTTTTAACCCACTAATTGAACGAAAAAGAATAGATGTTTCATAAAACAGAATAGCGAACCTTATTTCCTTTTTGTTTTAAACTTACGAACCTTCAGAAAAACGCACCTTCGGAATAACGAACTGTAGCCAAATGGCCTTCTGAGGCGAGGATATTGTCTCATCATATAATTTCCATTGCTTGTCGTCGAGACCAATGTCACTGTTCGGTGAAAACATATCAAACTTTTATAGCCCATTTCGATCCAGACAAAAGACAACTCTTCTGTTCTATGTGTTTTATACTCAGTGCATCATTACAGTGAACTTGAACAAATCGTTAATGGCGCTTGACAGCAGGAACATCACAACAAACACCATGCGACATTATGTTGTGCAGAACTTCCGATTATTACGGCCGATTTTGATCCAAACAAAAGACAACTTGTCTATGTGTTTTACGTAACTCAATGCATCAATGCAGTGAACTTAATATGACGAGAAATGCGCTTGATAGCAGGAACACCACAGCAAACACCTTGAGACATTGTATGTTGTGCGGAACTGCCGATTATTCAATTTTGCTTCGGTTTATACTCTACCAACTAGCGGCGTTTTGTAAGGAATGAATGAATGAATGAATCAATCAATCAATCAATCAATCAATCAATCAATCAATCAATTTTAGTTAATCAATAAGAAAGCGAAAACCAATCTTGTAACTATAGATTATGTGATAACTAATGTTAGTCAGTGTATTCGCATTGTAAACTGTAATTAGATGTGAATCTCTCAAATGGAGGCTATACACAATAGGTGTATCAAACAAGAACGTGTATATCGTATGTGTGTGTATCCCCTCCTATATCTTAATACTTTGTATAAATGTAATGCATGTCATAAAGCTTTCATAGCGTTAATTAGTTTGTGTAGGTCATTAAATACGGCGAAAATTATGTTCACGTATAAAACAACGAAACATTCGCTTTTTAGATGTGATATCGCAGGGAAATTGTTGTGGATTATGTCATTATCAAGCCCTTATTGTTTCTGGGGTTTCCGATACCTGGGTATTATCGATATCGCTTACAAGGCTTCTTGGCGGGTGAAGCTCTAAAGTTTCAAAATTGAGTCCATTGTCTAAATCTTCAAATTTTCATTGCTGCGTTTATGTCTTTGGGCTTGTCCATGCACGTGTTAACATCACGACCATCAGGTGCACATAGTATTGGTCATAATGCGTGTGAGTGCGGCGTGGTTGAAATTTGCCAACTCTCATAATATCATGATTTCGCTCATCTCCTGGAAACAAATTGGCATGCAATGTTAATATCCTTTTCTTCATTACACTAAGTGCACCGCTTTTAATCAAATCAGAGAGAAATTGCATCTCCCCTCCTCCCCCCCCCCCCCCCCCCCCTCTCGATGGATAGATAGATAGATAGAAGTGTTCTGATAATTTTTTTCAGGGCGGGTCACACGTTGCTCGCTCCACCTTTTCCGCTTTGAATACCTCACACAATTGAAAAAAAAAAAAAGGCTTAAACTCACAATTCATTAAATTTGCTCGACTGTACTACGTTGTGACACGCTATCTGAATATCCAGTCTGACCTCGTTTATCCTACCCTGTCTTATTCAGACTTACAACTCCTCTAAAACTCTTCTATTTTACCTATGATATAACCTACAGAAACATATAATTATTGTGAAATTTACAGTAAAATATCAACATTTCATGGCCACAAATTATAGGCTATAGCAAATACTGTTGCGGTGTACTGTACCTATACGTAGCTTCCTAGGTCGGCAGCCTACTTGTACTCATATATTTAAACATAAACTTTGATTCTCCTGATATCCGTTCAAATTGCTTATACGGACGGGCGGCCGGTCCTGACAGAGCCGGATAATAGAGGTCGGAGTGTATAATTATAAACTAAGTTCATTATGTTGGGGTACTGTGCCCGTAAATTCTGTCAGTGGTATTGAGTCAAACGTCATTGCACTGTGCGCTTGTAATAAACACGTTTAAGATGGGATATATATGCCACTTTGCTGGTAATTTCTGTCAATGCATTTGAGACACAGGACAGTTTCAATATAGAAGATTAAAGAGAATCGCAAGCATAAATGTTGTCAATGCCAATCATCATTTCAAGTGAGTCTGTTATAAACATAGCGACTAACATCCAGCGATGAACTGTCACAAACTGCCTTTCTACCACGAGAATGCGAATTTCAGGCAAGCCTTTGGATCCACGTGACCCATTTAACATGCAGGTTGCTATTTCCATGTATTAACAGCTCTCTCGTTAAAATTTGTGATCCTTCAATTTTCTTTGTTAGTTTTTGTCAGGCAGTAGTAAGTACTGAATATTGTCAACTGACACTCTGATGATGATAATGACCTGACATTAAAGGGACTGTACAGTACTGGTTGAGGTGAGGATTCAGGTTTATAACATTTCTAAGTGAGATAATGAGAAACCTCTTATGAAATATGAAAGAGCATGCAATTTTAAGAAATGGCTGAGATATCAAAAAAAAAAAAGAAGATAATAATAAAAGGCGACAGGCCACGTCTTTTATCAGGATCTCTTTGTTTCACCTTGTTTTTGGATATATCAGCCATTTCAAAACCGATTTTCATCAAATACACTTTTGATTCCCCTTAGAATTGCATGTTCTTTGACATCTCATAGAATGGTTTCTGAATATCTCGCAAAACTTAAAAAGGTGAATCCTCACCTCTACCAGAACTGTACAGTCCCTTTAAACGCTCCTGATTGAACAACGACCTCCCCGGCCCTTTATTGTTCTATAAGCGTTTCTGTACGGAGAGATCCAGGTATACAGTCATGTTAATTGCTTTCATCACATTACATATTCACGGTGTTTTGTATTCCCAAGCCGACTTTGCCTATACATGTTTTCTTCACAATCACAGCCTTATACATGTAGAACCTCTCACTAGAAGTAAATAATCACGCCTTGTTGCCAGTAGAAAATGACAGGGTAGCATGTATAAAGGTGATCCCATCTTTATCTAAGATCACTCGCTGGAAAATTTGGGTGAATACTCTTTGTTGATTGATATGACGCGTTGAAAATGCTTTTATATTTTTTTCGCCGTGCGGAACACCGTAAACAGATATAAGCGATCTCAAAAACTGACACGCAATGAGGGACATTTCCAGTAAGATGCATACCAGTGTATGGAGGTGTATGTTTGTAATCTTTCATGGTTGAACGAAAGCCCTGAATAGCTTCAAATTACGTTGCCAAAAGGACAAATCAATGCGACAGTAGATAAAAACTCTGACGTACACATGCTATCACGTCACTAAAAAAAAATGGAAACGAAAAAGAACTAACTATACATGCACATTCGCAAAACACGATGCGACACTTACGAGCACGTGTACTGAAAAAAAAAAATCATGAAAATGATGGTAATTACAAAAGGTGAATGGTTAATGGTCAAAGTCCAAGTGAACATGATAAACTTCTTTTTTTTTCTCCATATCTCGAACAATATGGCTCAATTGAGCCATCTCCTGAAGTTTCGGCTAATAAGGTCAATTGGTCACAAGTCAAGTTGAAACGCTGAAATTACAATATTTTCAACATACCTTGGAAATGACTCGTACATTGTATACACTGATGACATCTTTGATAGGCCTATATACATGTAATGCCACAGTGAAAACTGGTTTATTATCAGATAAAGATTATTAGATTGCCAATTGTGCTGTGAAACTGTCCCCTGACATTGGCAAGACGTTCTATAGACTTATTGGGAAAACAATGCGACATGAGGCCCACCAGTTGCCATGGCGATGTGTGTAATTTTTCTTATAGGATGGTTTCACTAGAGTTTAAAAATTTCGTAAGAAGATGCTTACTTGCATTTTCCGTGTGGGATTCCGCCGAAGCATGGCGCCACAGAACAACCAGATATCCAGCAAGGAGGCATACAATGGCAGGATTCCATCGAGCCATCCTTCCGTCCTACCGCCGAACCGATGGCGACGCAATGCAAAAGCTACTGTATATCTTCCTCTGACGCACGATTCGACAGTGTACGTCGTCACAGCCTGCCAAAACTCGATCTGGGCCGGCACTTTTGGTACATGTGTCGTGTTTTCATCAAGAAGTTACTCAAACCATTTTGACGTTGATGGCGCATTTCATTTTAAATGCGCAAAAGGCTATCCGCATGGATACTTTAATAGTAATATTCATGAAAGTTCATTCTAATCCACCCAACAAAATCATCGCTATATATTATGATGCAGTTAATACTCCTGACTTGCTATTCCCTCTGAATACTGTGCCTCCTCGCCTTTATTACACTGACCACTGGAGGCTCATCCAATCACCCAAATGCAAAAATTTCAGCGTTCCGATGAGTTCCGATGAAATCTGATCCGACAAGCTCCAGGGCTCGCATCAAGGCTCACTGAGGGTGATACCAATGCCAGAAGACCCCCAGAACTAAGACTCAAGTTAACCAGTCCTGTCCGATGACTGTTAATCATCGGACACTCAACAGATTGCCATAGGACGTCGACTGGACACGCCTAACAACCGCACACGACGAATCTCACGCGCATGACTCAACTCGACACTTTAATACAGGACTGACTACACTCTTATCCGACACTGACTCGACATGCAACCGGATATGGCGACCGATGACGAGCTGGAGCACTGATCACAGAGCCACATAAGCTCTGAGCTTAGTTCCCTCGGTTGATCTTGCCTCATCGGATCACGACTGACACGACTGACATTGAACTGAAAGCCGACCAACACAGATCATCGGAAAAAACAAAAACAAAAACTTTGCTTCCGACGAGTGACCGATGAACAAAATGCCCTGTGGAAGCGCACACACCTACAATGACCACCTATACTAGTCCAAGCTGTTAGCTTCTTGAAAAATTACGTCATTAATCAGTGTGCTTGCTGGGTGACAGCACCTTCTTTTATTGTCAGCTGGTTGTTATTGTTGATGGTATACTCGGCAGTTCTAATAGTATATATGTATTATACATACAGTCACCACAGCTTGTCGTTAATTGATAGAAATCCTGTAGAAACACATCGTTGACTTTTTCAGGGGTTCTTAAAATCATGCACTTTGTTCAGTATCTTGATATACCGTAATTGGCACATAGACATACCATATAACATATGTCTTCCTTTAAGCCAATGCACTTCATTTTATCTATACTTGATATTATACTGCTATCACTAGTAGAAGGTTAAGACAATCCCATTCGTTTAAAGGAGCTATGCAGTGCAAATGTATATTAACTTGCATTTCCTCATGTTACCCCGATCATCACTGATATGTAGCCAAAAGAATGTCTATACATTTGCCATATATTTCATAACGACGTTTCTACTTCTTTTCTTCAGATTACTTCAATTCAATTCAATTCAACTTTATTTTCATTTTCATGAAATAAACAGGGAAAATTATATACAATGCATTAACAGAACATATTTGTAATAATTTCAAAAACGTACATTAACAAAATACATGCGATCATGAGTAACAACACAATTGCATTTATAAGGTATATATGTATGCATAGTGCAAGGATGGGAATGGAAATGGAGGGTCCCACTAAAAAGCCAAGCTTGTACGATATGGTTCCCTCAGAAATACATAAGAAAACGAATACTTACTTGGATAGACCCACAGAAGCCTTCTGCCAGTGACATCATCTGTCAATCATTGCCAAAGTGTAACGAAAGACATTAATATGCACTTTCCGCTATAGACGGAGCACAACTTGCAATGTTTCCCTGAAATGTTTTTTGTTAATCATAATCATATGGACAAATGCAAGTTATACTTAGCCCCTAACGAAAGGAGCAGTCCAGTTTCTTTTGTTAATCATATCAATATTTTAACAATGATTGATTTCAGGGGCAGAATCTGGCTTTGAAAGTTTTGTTCTTGTTGTTGTTGTTGTTGTTGTTGTTGTTGTTGTTGTTGTTGTTGTTGTGGACGTAAGGGTCCAAGTAATCTGAAGAAAAAGAATAATCCAAAAATTATCATTTAAAAAAAAGGCATGTATTTAGATATTCATTTGGCCTCACGAGGGATGTCGAAGGTATTATAAATCAACACAAGTCATGCATGCATTTGCATTGTAATATATATATATATATATATATATATATATATATATATATATATATATATATATATATATATATATATATATATATATATATATAGGTGCCAGGTAAAGATGTCAGAGACAATGTCAGAGACAAAACATTTTTACCTCTGACATTTTTTATCTCTGACATTATTACACCGAACCTATATGATTATATATACATATCAGGGTCTTAAAATATAACATCTTTATAGCTCTATTTTGCAGAAAACCCCTTTCAATTTGGTTAAGCGGTCACAGAGAAATGTGAAAAGTTGTAAAGCATATCATGAGTCTGATTCTTTCAAGTTTAGCACTTCGATGCTTTTGTGTGTGAATACAATAGACAGAACGTGGAGGGAAGAGATTCTTGACATCCTCTACAAAATTCCTAATTTCTCTTTGACCACTGAAGCAAATCGAATGGGCTTTTCTGTAAGATGTGGGCAATGAGTTATAGTTTCATACCCTGAATTTGCATTTGGATTGATTCGCTATTTTTAAAGGTATCATTGCGGAGGGTCCCGTTTCATTTTTATTTTTTGGACATACGGTATAGTATATGGAATATTATAATATTATATATACGATATATATACTACATTATAGTTCGGGTAAGATTGGACTCCATGTCCTACTCTTGTTTGTTGTATCCTTTCTTTCTTTTTGAGAGAGAGAGAAATCCTTGACAAGGTGTTTCGAATAAAATTAAACAAAGCGTCTCCATTCTGTAAGTCAGGCTTTGGGCAAAAGTTCCTCTCCTCATTTGTTAAATGCATGGGGGTTGCAAACCTGAATCGAGTGTACTGATACCTGCATCCTTTCAAATCTCGAGCTTCCTCCACGCACAATCAGTGGTAATGGACCAGAGAACGCAAGATATGTGGGCTATAAAGCCTAATTGAAGCCGAGCCTATTGTGGCCGAAAACTCTATCAATACGTTATCTCGTCCCACTAACAGGTGTAATTACAGGAGAAGTCGGGTTGCGAGAAGTAATTAAACCTCTACTGCAGCTCCATGGACAACAGAGTTCGGAGAGAGGGCAAAGTCATATATTTCGACCTCCATTTTTATAGCTGGACACGTTTACAGCACATCTGCCACTTGTCCACTTCCGGCTCGACCAACGAGTGTCTTATCAAAGTTATTGTTGTTGTTTTTTTCCCCCCATTTGACACTAATTTTGATACTAGGCCTATGTAGTGATTTTGCACAGTGGAAAATCATATCAACTTAAATAGATGTCAAAAATTAAACATATCGATATAGTCATGAATATATTGTATTCATGCCTATTGTGCAAGAGCATTTTCTTACCATTTGTTAGAAAATGCCCTTGCACAATAGGCATGATTACAAGAATGACTCTGATATCATTTGTTCTTGTATTAATATATTCACTTTAGTCAAACCTGTATTGTATTGTAGTATTACCAGTACACTCCCCTACCTTTTCCTCTGGCCGGCCATCTTTTCAAGCTATGCTTACAATGGCGGCCCTCTGCATTATCGCTCCATAATTATAATTGTTGTAATCCCCGCTGCATAGACATGCATACTGTATATTGTATCATTAATTACCTTTTATATCTTTGTTTACGCAAGTCAAACGACTCTGTTTTGAATCTATTTTGTATATTTTCCACATATTCATGATCATGTGCCTTATGTATATTGATTTGCTGATTGATCTGTTGATTTGCAGAAAATAAAGTATCTATTAAACAAACAAACCTGCTCTAGCAAACACCCGCCAGCGTTACCAATAGGCCTACGCTACTGGTGACGACAAATTTGTATAAAGTTTGACGACGAAAAGTGTATGCTGTACTATCCCAAATTGGCACTTGGAGACATAAATTCCACAAATATATTATTACATGGGACTATTGATTTATGTTCCACATGAAGTGAAATCATATAAATAGGTTGAAATGCCCCTGAACCTTTTGTGAAATCAAAGAATCGAGAAGAGAAGGGAACGTTGAATCATGTGGCGACTTCACTTCATGTTGTATAATCACCTTCGAGTATACATGTCTTTGAACAGTGTATGATGCACAAGATCCCTATATGCAATGAAATAGCTTGGTTTCATGTCACAGTCTGTGGCTAAGGTGAATCATTGCCGATGTTTATCTCCTTGGACATGTTTATAGCTTTAAAGAAAATTATTTGTTGTGTGAATCAACTTTTTTAGGTCTGTCGCATAAGCAGACTGTTTTAAAGCTTTTTCCCTACGAATTTGAAGTTTTAAACTTTTCATCATGCTTTCAATTCAATTTGACTCAATTACAATTTTCAGTTTTCTTCCACACAACATAATACAAGAAAGTTATAAAAAAAAAATGAACTTGGGTATACACTGATTGTCTGCAAGATGAAGATAAGTGGTAAAAGAAAAAAATATATCATAGCTTTTGCCTTCATAATATCTTATGTATTATTGATGTTAAATTTTAAGAGCAATTGCTTGGTTTCTGTCATTGCTGTCGGTATTAGTTCTATTCATTAATTTTTGCTATTCTCGCATTAACGAGAAAAGGTATTTACAAAGTAAGACAGTCTCAACAATATCTTCAGAATCATCAAGATATCACAAAGCAATGTCTTTCTGTGGGCAAATTCTTACGATTTTTTTTTTATTTTTTGTGCCAGAGCCAAAATCGTAAATGGCATCGGAGTGGACAGAAAGTACCATGAGCTGAAAAGAAAAGAAATCCATATCCATTAGGTAGAGTAAGGAATGTTGATAAAAGACGGCCATCAACAAGCGATCAATACTCATCCACTTTCCGTAGGAAAATTTAGGACACGTTCAATTCAATCTTTCTAAGTGTATTTGCTCTGTCAGAACCTAATGCGATCTGAAAATGATTTTCAATAGGAGAATAATACGCTCAGACAAATAATAACTCGTCGTGTCCTTAAAAATAATGTAAATGTAAGGTCATTTTGGCAGAGAATGCTTTTATGAGATGATAAGGAGAAAATAATAAAGTCAATAGTTATGTAAAATAAGAAAAAGTAGGCCTATACTAGTAAATGGTGTGTATCATTATTTTGTCAGGATTTTCCATTTTATCGTTTCATATGATTTATATTTTCTTTTATTGATTTAACTGAATCATTTAATCCAGTGTTAAATGATTTTTTAGTTATCTACGAAGTTTTTTTTTTTTTTTTTTTTTTTTTTTTTTTTTTTTTTTTTTTTTTATTATTGTTGCTTCATGCTATTCTAGTCCGGTGAATATCCGGACATTTACCTTCATAATCAACAATGTTTTGGTCCGGTAACTTCCGTTGAAGGGATATAGGATTCATTTTCTTTCTAACCGTTCTCTCTTTCTCCCCTTCATTTTTTGTTCCTTTATCTCTTTCGCTCTCTTGAAATTCCCTCTCCGCTCTCCCTTATAGTCCAGTCAAAATACGTCAAAACTTGATTCTATTCACAGCATGTCTTCATTTTTCAAGAAAATCAGGTAAACTTGAGTATACACGGTAGTAAATTGAATAGATTTATAAAATGTAAATTTATGCAGATCTTGAGCGACTTATTCCTGAGTGTACTACATTAATGATTCTTAGCAGTAGAATTAAGATCACAGACAACAAGGGGCCATTTACAAATGAAGATACGGGCTTTTCTGCGGGTTTTTATTCCAGATATACACGCATAAATAGGTAGTTTGGCGGCCATTTTGAATTTATGCAAATTAGGCACTGATCCACCACTCGAATTTTTGGGAACTTTTAATATGTTATTTTAGTAGCTCTTCCAGATCAAATGCAAGTGGAATCATTTCTGTTACAATATTAGTTGGGGGCCATTTCATATTTTGACTGGACTATTGCCCCCCCCCCCTATCTCTCGTTATCGTTTCTGATCAATGGATATCTTTAAACAAGTTGGTTAATCATACAAAGACTCAATAATATTTATGCTTGACGGTACGTACGATATGTAATATCGTCAACGTATAAAGTTCAAAAACTTGAAACAAGTACATAATGTCTTTGATTTGATTTTATTTATTGGTTCCTCTATTATCATTGTACATGCACATACATGTACATGTATATTATATATATATATATATATATATATATATATATATATATATATATACATATATATATATATATATATATATATATATATATACATATATATATATATATATATATATATATATATATATATATATATATGTATATATATATATATATATATATATATATACATATATAAATCAAATCCGAAATCATATCGACGCTGAGTTGAAATGTCATATTCACACAGATAAAAAAAAAAAAATGTGTTCGAAAATTAGCAAATCAATAATTGATTTTCTTGAAAAATGAAGACATGCTGCATATACTAGGTGTTTCAAAAAACATTTCCCACTTTTGATTCTTAATAATTCATAAACTATATATCAGATAACACTGTTATTGATATGAGTAATAGCTGAATAGTGTACAATTTGGTTGGAGGTGGTTTGAATATGAAAACATAAATCAGTTTCATGAAATCCATGATTAATTTCACAGTTAGGTTCCAGATTTTGCTCTATTTTCAACCCTCTGTACAAAATTTCACTTTGCACAGGGGTCAATGGGTGTGCATGGGAGTGTGTGGTTAACACCCTGACAATGGTCCTAAACAATGGTTAGGGTTTGAATGCTTCATTGATATTCATGAGAAATTCCACTATCACAACTAGTCTTTATTCAGCCTCTGGCAGTATCTGTGTAAAGTCAAACGCCTGCCGATACTGTCGTTGGGTCTCGACAGTGCTCTCCCTACTTCTGAAAAACGAAATTACAATGAATACGTTCTGTTCTATCGTAAACATGGTGACAGGGAGCAAAGAAAATCAATTAGAGTATACACTTGTGTAAATGGAGCCTTAAATAAATCTACTGATGGTGAAACATATCGCCCCAATGATAAATGCTGCTAAACTCTTTACCAAAAATGATTTTTTTTTTTATCAAAAAGCGAAAAATTTGTCAGACTATTTAATTAGTAGACAGTTGTATTAAAATGAGGAACTTTAGATCATTTATGCTTATTTATATCCCAAGTTTAGTGATATGTGAAGCAAAAATTGAAAATGATTGCCAGCTGGAACGGAATGTGGTGTTTGCAAGCACATGGAAACGTGTGCTTCCTTTTTATGTGCATGCAGTTTACCCTTTACCGTGCATGAATCCAGACTAGCAGTGCCCAGGGCAATCCACATGAATTATTGATTAAGCATTCATGTGCCTGGGAGCACGAGACTGACGCCTCGTCAACAGGTGGTTCAGGCATGTCTATTGTTCAGGGCCATTGTCAGCACACACTCACATACACATCATTGGTTCCTGTGCAAAGTTCATTTTTGTACAGAGGGTTAAAATTTGACCAAAATCTGAAACCTTACTTCAAAATCAATCTTAGATTTAATGAAACTGATTTATGCTTTCACACTCAAATTACCTCAAACCAAATTGTAGGCACCTACACTATTCAGCTATTATTTATATCAATGACAGTTTTATCGGATGAATAGTTTTTGAGCTATTAATGATCAAAAGTGGGAAATGTTTTTTGAAACACCTAGTAGAATCAAGTTTGAAGTTGATATAGAAATCTGTAATTCTGCCAAATTTGTGTGTGTGTGTGTGTGTGTGTGTGTGTGTGTGATTATAGTCATTATTTGGTAATCCGCTCCACAAGGTTTTCTGTGAGTCCTTCAAAATAGAGCGGGCCTTATTAAGGAAATGAATCAATATTCTTTTTTTTTTCTAATCAGCATGAATTATTAATCATGCCGTGGACTGGGAATTTCTTGAACAGCGCTATGAAAAACCAAAGGAGGACAATGATTTTTTATAATCTTCCTCCAAATCGCTGATAGTTTTCCTGACCTGACCATTCACTTCGTTTCTTCTTCTTCTTCTGGTTAAGTCTGCCTCCTTCAATAGCCTGAAGATTCTTGCAGACTGGTGCTATTTACATTATAATACAATTTATTTACAGATATTTACAAGCACATAGAAAATCTGACGAAAACAACTAGCCACTGTGATCAACCGTTAGACGGTTTCGAAATGATCCCACAGATGGCGCAGAAGCAATGTCTGACGACAGGGAATTCCAGTTCCTTACAGTTCTTGGGAAGAACGAATGGCGATGCGATTCAGTTCTCGAATATGGTACCTGATAGGAGTGTGGTTGCGAGGCTCTCGTTAACTGAGTAGCCTGTTTGATAATATAGTCCTGTGCTGAAAGAGGAGTAAGATTATTGTGTATTTTGTACATCATAATTAGCCTGTCATTTTCTCTGCGCTGTTCCAGAGTGGTCCAATCAAGTTCTTGTAGCATTTTGGTGACACTTGAGGTGTTATGGTAGCGATTTAAAGTGAATCGCGCAGCTCTTCTCTGGACCATTTCCACTTGGTGGATTAGGTTCTTGGTGGATGGGTCCCAAACTGTAGAAGCATACTCAACAATTGGTCGAACCAACGTTTTGTAAGCTGTGGCTTTAACATCAGAAGATTTTATGCGAAGATTGCGTTTTAGAAATGCAAGCACGTTATTGGCTTTATTGACAGTATTATTGATGTGTTGGGTCCACTTCAAATCAGAAGTAATGGTTACACCTAAGTACTTCACGGATTCAACAGATTCAAGAGGGGCGTTATTTAGATGATACACGTGTTGCACCTACTTCTTTTCCTGGATATTGTCAAAACCTTGCACTTATCTGTGTTCAAATCCATCATCCATTTTTTCGCCCAGTCACCAATTTTGTTTAGGTCCTCTTGAAGATTTTGCGTATGATGTTGATTGTCGATGGTCATGTAAGAAATTGCATCATCGGCAAAAAGGCGAACCTTTGACGCGAGACCATCAGGCAAGTCATTGATGTAAAGCAGAAAGAGGCAAGGCCCAAGAACCGACCCCTGAGGCACTCCAGATCCTACCGCTACTGAAGAAGATTTAATACCATCCAAAACAACCCTCTGACTTCATCCATTGAGAAAACTTTGAATCCATTTCAGATTTTTCCCCCTGATACCGTAGTAGTCCAGTTTACGTAAAAGCCGCTCATGTCCAACCTTGTCAAAAGCTTTTGAAAAATCCATGACTATAACATCCGTTTGACGACCTGCATCCAAGTTCTTTTGTAAATCGCTTGTGAAACCAAGTAATTGTTGTTCACATGACATGTTCTTACGGAAGCCATATTGTAGGGGAAAAATGATGTTATTTTCGTCCCCATGCTTCATAATTTTGCTGGCTAAAACGTGTTCCATTAGTTTACAGCAAATACATGTCAGCGAAATGGGGCGGTAGTTTACAGGAGTAGATCGATTACCTTTCTTGTAGACTGGTACAACATTTGCTTCACGCCAATCATTTGGTATTTCACTTAATTCATATGACAACCGGAATATATTGCAAAGAATTGGAGCCAGAATTTTTGCCAGCTGCTTCAAGACTCGTGGAGTTATACCATCCGGTCCAGGGGCCTTGTATGTCTTCAAACCACAAAGCAACTTCTCTACACCCTTTGATGTAAACAATATCCTCCATTTCTGCAAAGTCTGAGGTTTCCGGTAGTAAGTCATTCGGTATGGGAGTTTCCTTGGTGAAAACACTTTTGAACTGTTGGTTCAATGCTTCAGCTTTTGCAATTGGATCAGTGATCGTAATACCATCACTTTTCAGTTCCCTTATTCCTGTATTATCAGTCCTGTTGTGTTTGATGAAGCCCCAAAATCTCTTCATACTCTCAAACTCTGTGGTATCTTCATCGATAGAAAAAAGAGATTCCACATAATTCCAATAAGCCCTCCTTAGCTCCTGTTGCAGTGATTTCTTAACTGCTTTCAACTCTTCCTCCAATTGAAAAGGGACTACCCCGTGGTTTCTCAATTTCATGTTCCGACTTTTTTTTGTTCAACCTATCTCTCCTTTTGATCAACCTTTTAATCTTGTTTGAAATCCAAGGTATGTCATTCTTTTTGGATGTCATCTTATGTGGAACAAACTCTGTCATTCCCTTCTCTATTCCATTCTTGAACATAACCCAAGCCTCATTCACTGAGCAAAAGTCAAGCTTATCTTCAATTTCCTTGCCTACACCTTGCATGAAATCAGCAAATTTCTCCCAATCCGCTTTGCTGTAGATGTTGATTTTCCTTCTTAGTAGCTTCTGGCGAGTTGGACAACCAGCAATTGTGAGAATTGGGCAATCATGATCTGAAATGCCTGGTACAACTGAGACATCAATGACTAACGTTGGACTATTTACTAGGAATAGATCGAGGACGTTTTCTTTCCTGGTTGTTTCCGTAACTACCTGCGTTAACCCATGGTCATCAAGCATAGAACCAAAAGCATGATGAAGCGCTGGGTGATGACATGCTTTCACCTGTCTGGTTTCCCAATCCCATCCAGGTAGGTTAAAATCACCTCCTATGACTACCATATGATCGCGATTCAATTTACACAGGGATCGTTGAAGCTCTGCAAGACTCTCTTCGTCATTTTCATGAGGCCTGTAGTACGCAGCTATATGAAGAGTCTTAGATCCAGCCATATTTAATTTACACCAGAGAATTTCACAATCTGTTTCAAGTTCGATTTCTCTTGTAGCTAGAAGTTCTCTCTTAGTAGCAATAAACACTCCACCATGAGGGTCATTAGGTCTATCTCTTCTCTCAATATGATACTGATCAGTTGGGAATACCTCATTATTATTGACTGATGACGATAGCCATGATTCAGTACCAATGACAACTTCTGGATCATATATTTGCGTCAGGAGATGGAAAGACTGTTTTTTGGCGCGAATACTTTGGCAGTTGACATTGAGGATCTTAATGGATCGGAAGTTAGACTTCCTAGGTCTTACAACTTTTCTACTGGGTGAAGACATATGAAGTGGTGAACCAATATCACTCTGATGTGTGAATGACGTATTACTGACATCATCTGCATTTTCTTCCTCCTCTTCTGAGCCCGAGTCGAGAGCATCAAAAGTGTTATCGCCAGACGAAAATCCCAAAATATCGCTACCAATCCCTGACGTCATACTCATTCCAATGTTATGCATTGGAATGAACCTGAATCCATGTCTACCTGAGCCAAATTTTGACAATTATTGTAAAATGACCTCCTTCCATTGAGGAAATATGAATGCAAAAGCAATGACTGATGAAATTCGTTATACCCAAACTTTAAAATCCTTTCTTTTTTTTTAATCTATTCAGATTAATGTTGTAGTAAACAAAAAAGTAGCATCCAATTTATTTTTTTTTATTGCTTCCTTTTTCTATTTTTTGCCTCTTTCCTTTCCTTTAATTATTGTTGAAAGATCTCTTTGTACTTGAAGCTTATATCTTTTTATGTCGCATAATAGGGTTTATTCTTTTGTATGTATGGCAAAATAATGTCGGACAGCAGGGGGAAAAAAAATCCATAGGCCTATTTTATAAATACGCCTAAATGGGGATCCTCCCTTTCTTCAGAAGTTACCGTTATGATATATTTTCTCCTTCATTGTATGATTACTGATTATCTGACTACGGAACTAAAAACAATAACAATCGAAACTATCTATCCGGATTAACAAAAAAAAAAAATACAGTAATGATAATAAAATGAAAAAGGCCGAGAGGTCTTTCATACTCAACAGAAGAGCGTAATTATGGGGGAAAACATTGCAAAAAGCGGAGCACAAACGAAGTGCGCCCTCTGTATGCTAGCATCGGACAGCTGAAGTGTTTCATCTAGGGTTGCGATCATGGCCGAACTCGGTCCTAGACTCCCCCCAGGTTGGGCGCCCAGCAGCAACAGAGCAAAGGACGATGAGGAAGATGACGACAAAGAAACATATGGGCCTAAACTTCCACCAGGTACCGATTAGAAATAATGGCACATTCCATATGATACCAAAATTTTGTGCATATGTGCAGATCTGTGTTTACATGTATAGCCAGCAGTGTAGTCCCAATCGCTTGATCCTGTGTTGTGTATTGTCTGGTGAGTTAAAAACGTTTGTGATTAAGTTTAACGTTAACGTAGGCCGTAGTCCGAAGAGACAATTGCAGTCCAAAATGCAGGTTCTAGACGTCTATACCGTTTTATGTTTTTTTTTATTATTATTATTATAGTGTAAGCATGCATGCATAGCCATGATAGATCGATATGTTGCTGGGCAATGTACCGTGGACATGTTGCTGTTTGTCTCTTGATTTTTTCATGAAGAACGCACTTCATTATGTCGCTCTAACACGTTACACTGTACTACTCTTTGACTACATGAAACTTTAATTTCGTTTTAATCTTGAACTGGAGCCACTGGCCTCTTTCATCGTATGAAACTTTTGCGAATTACCGACCATCAGTGAGAGGGTACTTAGCAGTTGTATCCACACTCACTCATTTATTATTCCAAGTGTAGTTATTTCTGCTCCATCAAATGCGACAATTGCTTACAGTGTAGAAGTGTTCTGAAATGTATTTTTGTTTAACTTTCCCCCCCCCCCCCAAAAAAAAAAAAAATCATCGAGAATACCAAGTAGGAATTATTTTTCCAAAATAGCTGCCTCCAGGCAAACACTTACTTCCTGACAATCTGTGGTTAAAAAAAGTATGGTACTTTATTTATTTATTACATCTACCATAGAATTTCACACCAATTCATGTTATGACTTTGCATTACAGCAGGAGCATCCCATGGCAGGACAAATGAGTCTGACGTTCACACCAGCAGTGCTAATGAGGACTGCCCAACAATAGGTGTGGCCTTACCGCCACACCTGCAGCGAACAGCAGGAACAAAGGCGGATGATGATGAAAACTGCGATGAAGAAGATGATGTTGCCATCGGGCCAGCTCTGCCTCCACACTTGCAGAGCAAGAGGACGGAGACTGCTGACGAGGGCTTCAAAGCGGTTGAAACTTACGGAGTCTCGCTGCCTCCGGACTACAGCAGGTGGAATACATTTAATGTAGATGCTGATGATGATGCCCAAGGAGATAGTGCAGACCGCAGCAGGAATTCCAGAGTCTCCAAAAGTACTGGTGGAGATGTTGAGGAGGAAGATGAAGATGACACCTTTGGGCCAGCTTTACCACCAGGACTTCTTGTGAAGAGGGATAAAGAGAGTAAGGACATCCCATCCCACTCTTCAAATCAGCAAACTTTTGGCAGCACACCTGTGGATGAAGGCAATAGTGATGATGACGATGATGACATTATAGGTCCCATGCCACTGGCACCTGGACGAGAGGCAGAATTTGCCAACTCTGCTGCAGACGAATTTGAAAGAAGATCAAATGCCATGAGACATAAATTGCAGGCACAGGTAAGCGTTTTGTCCATTGATGTATTGATATCAGATCATACCCTAGCGATGAAGAGTCATTTTTTCCCCCTCCTTTTTTTCTTTTGCAGTTCTGTGCTTGCAAATGCAACCAATGCTTCGTACACTAGTAATGTATCACCTGGTGACAATTTCTGTGCTGTTTGTGCAGCACTTGTCAGCATTCTACAAAATGCACAATTTTGAAGACAAAGGCCCAGTATCAATTATGGTACTAAGCAATTACCAGTTTTATTACTGTCAGATGCAGAAAGATATCAAACTGGAATTGATACAAAATAAAGTAATTATTAAAGCCAAAGATCTTCAGTGGGATCCATAGTGCCATTGAAATGTCCATCCACATGCTTAGTATGCATTTGAAAAGTGAAATACATTGTGATCGTGTTTTGAGGATTCTGTGGTAGATTGTGGACATTGCTGAAACATGTTTATCTATGTTATAATCACAGATACATGATGTAACTGTAGCATATTGTCCTTATTTCTGGAGTGGTTTCAAAAGCTAGATTTATAAGTGGTGGCTGACAGTTTAATCAAATGGGAACTGAGAGTATTATAAGATATCAATCCACACTATCTTATGAAATTGATTCCTCATTGTAATATTGCATATCATTAAAGTATATTGTAATTCCTTGTGATTGTGTCCTCTTAACCCTATTCCCACCGGGGGGGCCAAAATGCCCCCCCCCCCCTCGACGTTTCACGTGATTATTCCGCAATGCGTGATGCTCTCGCCGCGACATTTTATGACTTTTTTCTTTCAAGTATCGCGCAACTTTTGAGACCAAATTTGTCGCTCCTGGGCATACCGTTTTGAAGCCACGCCCCTTTGAAAAAAAATTTGTCGACCCAAAAATTGCTCATAAATGTGATTTTGTGTACAAATCCAATGTAAATTGTGTTTTTACAATTCATATAAAAGTAAATATTTTTACTCTCAATGGCTGATAATGATTTATTTTAGCCTGATTATGCTTTAAAAAGTTTCTGCGACAAATTTTGATGAAAAAAAAACAACAAAAACAAAAAGTAAAAAAACTAAAAAATACATAAGAAATTCAATAAACGATAAAATACATAGGAAATAATTATGAAGCCGAATTTTTGCTTCAATATTATTGTTGAGGATATTGAAAAGAATATGTTCACCAAAAATTAGAAGTCTTGGAGCTTTATCTTTTTTTATTTATAGGCAAAAAAAATATTTTTGCGTAGATTAGCATAAACTAATTAATATAAAATACATGAATTAAAATGTGAAAAATCTAACTATACTGTCTTGTAGATTACATTGGCTTCTACCTTAGTGCAAATTTTCGCAAGGATCGTGCGATCCACGACCAAGATCTGAAGGGGGGCCAAAAAGGCCCCCTGGTGGTTTCAAGTCCCTCAAAAAAAAAACGGTGGGATTAGGGTTAAATCTTTTCTTGTCATTTTAATCTACAGTGTAGCTTTATTCTTCATGTGATAGCTACTCTCCTCAGATCACTCCTATCTATTATTTGAGAGTAGATATATATATATATATATATATTATAGTCAAACATAAGAATAATGCCGTGTTTGTTACTGTCACCTAGGATGAGCCAAAGCAGCCTTTAAGAGAATCCTGGATGACCGAGCTTCCCGGCTACTCCACAAATTTTGGCCTCGGGCCACGCAGCTTCCGCAAGACGGCCAGACCAGACGGAGGGGACAGGTCTGTGTGGACTGACACCCCGGCAGACAAAGCGAGGAAGGCAAAGGTACAATGGAACAGCCAGAATCTATTTACAGAAAAGGGATGCTGTACTTAATTACACTTTGACAGAGCAGTGACCCATACACGGATGGGAGACTCCTCTGTGAAAGAATGGGTGTTAAACCTGTTTAGAGAGGTGCATACCTGTTGCAAAAAATAAAAAAAAATTATGTGACTTTAATGCTGATTTATGTAATGTACAGTAAAGTAAAGCAAAGTAAATTCATATACAGTAAACCTCGGATAAGTCGACGTCGAGTGAGTCGAAAATCACTTAACTCGAAGCAAAATAAAAGTCCCGATTTTTCCCTATGTATTTTCTCTAAGAAATATTTGGATAAGCCGAAGTACGAGAGTCGAATTTCGGCTGTGTCGAAGTAAAACATTCAGTCCCTTTTTTACAAAATACACGTAGTTTACATCACTTGAGCCGAAGAAGATTTGTCTGGCATTCTCATGACATTTAGAGGAGAACAAAAAAAATCGGCATGTCGCAGAACCCCGTCCCTGGCCTGCTGCAGGTAAGCATGCACACTCACCGTACCGCTCTGCACGCATGTGGAATACATACACATGTATACATGTATACACACAGCACATCGATCCACATACTTTATCCATACACACAGCACATCCATACTTTATCCATGTCAAGCCAGAACTCCTTGGTCAACCAATCGCTGCTTTAATATTTTAGTGACAGGCCAAGTGGGCGGAGCTTGTTCGTGCGTGCCCAGCTGGCTGTATACTAGTAGTTTTGTTCAATGGAGGTGGGATGGGCCTGGGAGAGTGTTTGTCTCAGGGTAGGTTGACAGAGATGGCTACCTATGTTGCACCATAGACATAGCACATGCACATTGCCACATTAGCGCAGACATTCTCAGAACTACGTTTAACTACTAGTATTGATACAAATTTTATGTTCAATTTAGAACAAAATAAGAACATTATCTTCAAGAACAGACAAATTTGAATGCAAACACACACACGCACGCACACACACACACACACACACACACATGCATGCAAATGTACTATAATACATGTACATAACTGAGTCGAAAAAAAAAATCGACTCTCGCGAGAGTCGAATTTCACTTAAGTCGACGCATTTTTGTCAGTCCCAAGAGCTTCGACTCATGCGAGGTTTACTGTATGTAATTTGTCCTGACTATGATGTTAACAAATATCAGCTAATTGCATTTACACATAGAAAAAAAAAAGATATGTACAGCTGTATACATGCATATATGCAGTTTTATATATATATATATATATATATGTAAATGCATGTTTACAAGGAAAATCTATGGTCTATCTATCTATTCTGTATACAGGTACAGGTAACAATACATGCTCAGAACTTGACACCAAACAAAAAGTGAAAAAAAAAGAGAGAAATGCATTCATACTTCAGTGAAAACATTTCATCATAGGATCACAGGATAGACACAAAAAAGGGAAACTGACCAGATATGAATACAATCTATTAAGTGAAAAATTGAGCGAAGATGATAGGATTCCATACATTGACAAAGGTCAATGTATCCTGTGTTAAACATAGCTACAATTAATCTGTGAGATTAATTAAAAGTCTCTCCCCCCCAAAAAAAAATTTTGAAAGAGTTTCACATTTCTTTCCTCTATCTCCCCCTTTGTGGTAGGAAAGGGCAGAGGGGAGATCATCTCAGGGGAAAGCTGCTGACAAGAATTGTGGGGAGCCCTCAGTGTCCAACCGGGACAAGAGACTGGCCGGTCAGGTGGACGAGTATAACAAGGCCAAGAGAGGGGAGTCCCTCGTCGACATGCACAGCAAGGCACGCAAGAGGAAACTGGTATGATCAGATTATGCGCCATGACTCTACATACTTATTCCAAGAAAAGACTGGGACACTTTTGGGAATAATTTCATCTTTGTTTTCAGGGAAACCTTGCTGTTGTTCAAATAAATGAATTCTTGTGTCTAATTTTTTTTTATTGCAACTGATGGATAAATTACTGTAAAACAAGATATATCCGCGGCATGAAAATTTAGCGAATTGGAGCCAACGGCCTTTCTCGCAGCATGAAATTTTCGCGACTTGCCACTGGCATCCAATGCATATTGTGTAGGCAAGAACTTTCCCGTGCATTTTAATTTTGCGAATGTTGCCGCTCACGAAATTAACATGCACGTGAAGATTCCTTGTTTTACAGTACTCTTTGTGGTCATGAATTAACACCGATTATTCAGTGTTTTAGTAGCAGCCATGATAAAAAAAAAAAAAAAAAAAAAAATCAAGGGCATACGTACTCGGGTTAGACTCTAACAAGTAATCTCCTGATTGCTAGATAGGCGTAATATCCACTAGACCCACCTGCTGTGGACTACTAAGCTTTTGTCAGATAGCCAGTGGTGGTTCTTATCCCTATTATCAGAGTATTTCAGTGGGTACTACTGGACATATTATTCAGATTAATGAATTCTTGCATTGAATCATTTTTTTTTTCCATGCCTGCTGTTGTTTGGGTGAAACTATTCTGCTGTTGTAAATTTAGTGTGAAGACCCAATGAATTTTTCTTTCTCTGAAGTAAATTTAATCTCTGTCAGTGTTTATCAGCTGTAAGATGGGTGGGCTGATTACAAAGGGAATGATTTTCAGTCATCACTTTGCCATTCTTCTGCATGGCAATTACCATTGGTCATTTTTGAAACTTATAAATTTGACTGCCTCCATTTCTTTCAGGAAGAGCAAGGGGCGGAGCCACAGGAGCGGCGGCCATTCAGCCGAGAGCATGACCTCCAAGTCAACCGCTTCGACGACGCTGCCCGAAAGCGTCTCATCAAGAAGTCGGCAGAGCTGAACACTCGCTTCTCACACAGCTCAGATAAAGTGTATTTGTGAGAACGGATGCCGACAGCTGTATTAGTTGGCCACCAATACCTCTTTTACGTCTTGACTGCACCAAAGTTGAATGACAGCGTGTTAGGCATTTATGGTAACAGAACCCTGCAGCAAGAACTGTGATACTTTAAATCAGACTTAATACAGTGTATACTGTGTGACTTGGCTTTCAACATAACAGAGCGCAGGTTATTTTTCTAAAAATGAGGCAGATGTATTTTGAAGTTTTTAATGCAAAAAGGAGATGGTTGACCCAAAAGAAGTCGAGGAAGAAAGCAAAGTTAATGTCAAAGTGATCTTTTTGTATATCACAGCTCTTTTTGCTTCAGTAATGATGTTCTAATAGATAAACTGAAGCAGTGGTTTGTAGGGTATATCTGGCAAACCCCTAGGCTACCAGCTATGTGGAGAAAATAAGACCGGATACCTTACAGGGGGATAGTTTGGTAGGACATGTACTATGTAAGCTGTTATTTTTGCGAGGGCCTGATTTTCACGAATTTCGAGATTCAGTGTTGGACCACAAATTTTACCATACTCAAAAATATCTCAGACTGACAGGCATTAGTGCACTTATGATAGCCAAGGTGTCAAAATTGCGAAAATAACATTTTGCAAAAATTTTCTTGACCTACTCATTCACAAGAATATCTGTACGTGAAAATAACAGCTTATACAGTACATGTATTTATGGAGATCAGTGGTCTATCAAGTCGGGGCAAATGGGTTTCTTGATGGAACTTGAAAGGCTATGAATATGTCAATTAATCAATTATCATAGTGTTATTTGTGTATTTTTTATATCTATCGAGGACAAGGCTTCTTCAGTCCCAAGGCCCAGGTGTGTATGGGGCACCTTCTTGGAAATCAGATGTCCGTTTGGTCGAAAGATTTGGTGTCTTTTTTGTAGTAAATTGGAAGGCATTGCGAGAATACTTCCAAGACTTTCTTTGGAACTGGAATGTCTTCTATATGGTCCTGCCTAGCCTATGCTAATCATAAATATGCCTTGTCTTGTACTGAACACCGGATGGCGCTAGTTCCTGTATCAAGAATCAGTCAAATGGCTTTTTTATTAGTGTTGTTGTTATTATCAATATCATTATTTCTGTTATTGTTATCATCAATGTAAGTATTGATATTAGTTGCAGCTTTGTTATTAAAGTCATTGTTATTTTCATGATGTGTTTACTTGTTTATTTATTTATTTATTTATTTATTTATTTTCTTTACAATAATGTAGGTTTTCCCGGCCAATTTCGCACTTTTGTCAGTCCATTTGATAAAAGGTTCATTCAAATTAGCGAAAATCCTCGTCACTGCACATTCTGTCATTCAAAATTGCAACTTGTTCGTTCAATTTAGCATTTCGATCAATGAAATTCGCACATGTGCCTTTCAAATTCGTAAAACGGGCATTCAAATTGGCACATGCTCTTCAGTCATTCAAATTTGCCAGCACTGGCGGCAAATGGTATTTCAGTCATTCAATTTCGCGTATAGGCAGTCAAATTCCAAACCTGTTCATTCAAATTGGCGTAATGTTATTTCTATTTTGTAAAGGTGAGAACCGTGATTTATATGTATTTAAATGTGAATTTTTGTTTCACCATCTTTGATCCTAAATAACTCAAGTTTGTTGTTCTGTAACGCCCCTCTCCTTTCATACATGTTATGAGAACTACATGTATACATGCACCAGTACCATAGCTTCACTTCACTTTCTTATGTCCAGTCATGGCACACAAGTTAGATACAGGCTTATCTCTCAAGAAGACAGGGAAAGAATGGGTAGAAGCATTTGAGGGTTATAACGTTGACATTAGGACGGTGAGTTGGCTCAGTCGGTAGCGTCGGTAGCGCGTCTGCCTCACGATCACGCGGCCCGGGTTCGAACCCGAGTCTGGACTGAGCAATGTTGTGTGTAAACATACCGTCCCCTCTAGCAAGAGGCAAAACACTCTGTCCCTCGGATAGGACATAAAATGGAGGTCCCGTGTATGAGAGGGTCACAGCTCATGCACGTAAAAGATCCCGCTTCATTCATTCATCGAAAAGAGCATGGTGTCTAAACCCGGTGAAGTGGTCCAACCCCACATCCAACTGGACCCCATGGAAGACCAGCTTAGTGTAGCTGAATATGGGCTATCCAGCCATCTTCACAGATGGAAAATGAACAACAACAACAACAACAACAACAACAACAAATTGATGGCTAGAGCTGATCCAAGAACTTTATTCCCTAATGATGATTAACGCAATATAGCACCCACCAAATGAAAATAATGAAACATGCAGATGAAAGAAATGATCACGATGCAAATTGAAACCTCCTTCTCCCGTTTTAAAAAAAAAAAAAAAAAAAAAAAAAAACCGCTTAAGATTAATGTATATGTGAATGAAATAATGCTATCGAACATTTCAAACACATACACATATTTTGAAAGAGCTATTGCAAAGATGATATCAGAATAAAGAATGAATATGAAAATATGAAATGTCATGATGCTTGCAAAGAATACCTATGATGAATGAAAATGAACAAAGGCATAAAAGCATAAACGTGTCTGCTAAATTGACTGCAGTAAATGCGAAATTGGATGCCCAAGAATGAATTCGAATGAACGAATGCAGCGTATACGTGATCATGTGACTATATCATGCTAAATTGAATGAACGATTTGCGAAATGGTGCTTGTCTTACGAATTTGAACTGAAAAAGAGCTGATTCGAATGATGTTAAAGGTAATTTGAATGCTCCAAAATGAATTTGAATGAAGAATTATAAAATTGAAATACCGAACATGCCATCTAGGCTAAATTGCTAAATTGAATGCAGCAATTAGGAATTGGACTGAAAAAAGTTCGAAATTGGCCGAGAAAACCTATATTTTGCCTGCTTGGCCTTTCCAGTTGTGCAACTCTGTTTTTCATAGTTGCCCTGCAGGTTTACATGGATTTATACATCTTACAAGTACATATATATCATTATCATTGTCACTGTGAGATCTGAGATGTTCTGATTAAGTGCTGTTCCATCTCTTGTCGATGATAAAAAGAGGAAACCAACTCACTATGAAAAAGAGGTTACCACCACTTTCTTCGTATTATAAGATATTTGTAATCGTGTTATGATAATGATTCCATGGTAGTGTGTGTTTTTCCTCTCCATCAAAACCGTGACAAGTGGAAAACAATGACGACAAGTTGATAGCAGACAAGAATTTTGGGTACGGAGTGTTTCCTAGAATTGCACCTTGTTAATAAAGTTTTTGTTTGTGTTGATGCCACAGGTGTTTAAATGGATTTCAGTAACATAGTAGCTCACAATGACACCTGAAACGCCTGTAGTTGTATTAGGAAAAAAGTGCATGTAACAGCAACATTGTACATGTATGTTTCTTTCCGGGCATACGCCGAAGTTTCCAATTTCAGGGAACTGGCGAGGATGCCGTTACAGTGTACATTATTTTGTCCTTGCCAGGTGGCAGATCAATTCCCTTCGGTGATACAGTACATGTATATCGCCTTTATGATATAATTATTACCGTATGTTTGAACTACAACATACACTTCACATGGGAGCCACAAACTTTCCATGTTGAGAAGTAATCAACCAGTACAATATTTATTTTTTTTCCTTTTCAGTGTGTACGTTGTAAATATGTAAAACCGCATGTAGAAATGTACGTGGTATAGTCCAGGATTCGAGAAGTTTAGATAAGATAATCTGTTACGACATGACTTGATTGTTGTATTATCGTAGTGTTTTATATAATGTACAATGTGATGTGTGCATGTGTGTTTGTTTGTTTGTTTGGTGTGTTTTTATTTGTTGGTTTGTTGTTGGTCATGTAATGTCCAGAACTTGAATGTTTTGAAGATTACTCCACACACACACACACACACACACACACACACACACACACGCACACACACACACACACACACACAAACTTATAATCATTACATGCAGGTCGTGCGTTTGCTTGTTTTTGCTGTTGTTATTGTTGATCCTGTTGTGTATATGTGTGCGTGTGTGTGTGTGTGTGTGTGTGTGCGTGTGTCTGTTTATGTGGAAGTGATGAGTACGGAAGGAAGAGCAAGGGTATGTTTTTTATGTGTATGTTATGATTTTTTAATCATGGTTCGTGAATAAGCATAATGATGCAGTTCATAATGTATCATAGTGTACAGTGCACTCCCGTTAAAACGAATACGGTTATAACGAAATTCCGGCTCCAACGAGATAAAAATACAGCTCTCAAGTTTATCCTTTCTTTTTTTTTTTATTGTTTATTTGTTCGGTTATAACGAGTGGAAGTCCACTGTAGTAGGTTCAGCCATATAAATCCATATAGACAGAAACATCGCAGCACTAAAAATCTCTTATTGGACTTTGGTCATGTGAGAAAGTGGTGTACATGAATTTTCAGTGAAGTACAGCATATAAATGTATGTGATACATTATTTTCATTGGGAATAAAATAACTTTGCATACAATTGTTGAGCATCATAATGCATTCTTTCGATCGGATGTCGAACCCTGCCTGAAATGACGCAGTAGTTGTGAATCTAGAAACACCTTCGTGATCTTTGCCGGGACTTCCCACACACTTTTCCGGATAAAGCACTCCAGTGATAATGCCTTGTAAATGGATGTGATTTATAAGTGACCGAAGAAAATTCTTCGACTTGAACAGCTGAATTTCTCCTTGCACAATAGAATTAACACATGTTTATACAGTATCACCCGGGGATAAATTTTCTTCGACTTAGCCAATATTTTTCGACTTGTGCGAGATCAACGTGGGCGAGGTTGACTGTACCTGATATAGTGCGACTTTCCTTGTTAGTCATACTTGTACTTAGTGGAAGAAATTCCTTTGTTTTGGTTTTTGTTGCTATGTTTAGGTTTTGCTTGAGGGTTGGGTCTTTTGTATTGTTTTGTTTTTATTCTGCCTTGATGAAAGATTTGGTGTGGTTGTTGTCTTTGTGATATATGAATGTATCTGTTTATATATTCATGTTATTTTATTTTTTCTGTCATTTACAGATGTATTTATTCGCTAGCTTCTGAGAAAAAAGAAATAGCCTAGTAAAAGTGTACATGTATGGTTGATCATACCGAAAAATGGTGCCTGTTTAGACACCTGTTTTCTTGATATGTATAATATTTCACTGTCTGTTTTTCAAAGTGCTTTGTGTGAAATGATCATTATGATGTATTATCTGTTTAGATTTAATATTTATATTTGATGTAGAATAATTAATATCCAGTGGGAAAAAATAATCATACGCTATTCAACGCTTTCTTTATTCCATACCAATAGACTGATAACAGCCCTATCGTTGACTCACTAACTTGTCTGATATAATATTCGATGGCACTGCGGCCGCAATAAGTCACCGGAAGATGTTGTACGTGTAATTTCATGAAAAGTGTTTGTTTGAGGGCACCATGGCAACAACATTTCGGCGAAAGGGTTTAACAGGAAGTAGAAAGTGCATTGATTTCTCACAGCAATTACTACACGAGCTGATGTAAAGTCGAACTTTCAACGCGTTTAAAGGGAAACAATTTGTTTGTGCATTGGCGATTTCTCAAAGCAATTATACAATAAACGTGCTGTGAGACAAAGTTCTTTCAATGTGCTTTGTTTACATTGTATAATTATTGAGCATATTTGCGTAAATAGCTCCATAACGGGTTTGCAGTATAATTATTATACATATCTCTACAGTGCTTGTGAGGAAGTACCGTTGAAACTTAATTTGAATAGGGCCGGGGAAATATGTTTGCCGGGATTTTTTTCTTAAATCAAATTGTTATCCAAAACATTGAAAAAGTAATGAATGCGTTGGTTTTATGAGGAAAACAGAGAATTGTCTATGCGATCTGTCGGGTGTTTCGTGTCATGAAAATGATAGTAAAAAAGATTGACACAAGTATGCTAGCATGTAAAGTGGGTGTAGTGATGTGTAACAGAGAGGAGGCTTTCTCGTATGCAGTATCAATCTAGTATTAAACAGGCAAAATGAAATAGCCAAATATGTTTTCTGCTACAAGGAAGCAGGATAATGTTCAAAATATTGCCCCAATATTGACCAAGTTTAATGTACGTGCATAATTTATGATAGACACGCTTGGTGGGTAAGTCCGGCAGACATGGTAGATGACAACAGATTTTATTGCCTCTGAAGTGAACAGACATGGATCCGTACGACAACAGACAGATCAGATATCCACAACGTTACTGTCCCCGTGTCAATCATCCATAAATTTTAACACCCCCATGCCGCACAAAACCCTAGAAAATGAATAGATAACCAATAAAAACAACGAATGCAAACAAGAAATGCCGGTATTAAAGGAGCGATGTCACTCAGTATGGAGGCTTTGCCTCCCCCCCCCCCCCCAAACAGTTCTGCGCGAAGTTTGCCTCCAGCCTAGATACTGGTAGTTTGACGTGAGTGACATCATTAGTCCGATGTCAGTGTTCCTTTCGAGGATATAATGTTGAAGTCTCAATTTGACAGATTATTCTGTCGTCTGATTCCAGACAACTCTGCCTCCCTTGCAGTGAGGTCGACTGAACTGTGCAATCTCTTGACGTTTCCCAGCTGATTGGGAGAGAGAAGAGGAAAGTCGAGTCGATTCAGAAGGTGGACGTTTAAGATAGAAAGAAGAGGGACTATATCACTCTGGTACTGTCTCCTTTTGATCAACTATGCTAACGTAACTCATCTTCTTTTTCTTCTCCTCCCGTTACTGGCGAAACGGGCAGACGTAAACCGGCGTAAGTGTTTGAAGTACATGTGTATCTTGCAATATATACGCTCAAAATGTTTCCGAGCTACAGACGCCAAGGCGAGACTCTCTGCAGTATTGTCGTCTTATTTCTCGTCGAAACGAGTCTATTTGAGGTGACCCTGACAGAAGGCCACGCTCTCGGTAGTCTTCGAGATTGGCCATCGAAAATCCGAAGTCGCGAACGACGAGCGGACGACGTCAACGTTACGTCGTCGTCCGCCACTACGACGGAGGCTGCAGTAACGTACGGCGACGGAACGACGGCCAATCTGCGAGATATCTTCCTTGGAAGGTGCTTTGAATATCGATGCAAGTACTGCGACGAAGACAATCAAAAGTAAGGACGATAATAATACGACTTCTTCTTTTTTACTTTATAGTCAACATCTGTTCTTTCTCTTGTTGTGAATGTTAGTATTTTTTTAACTTTATTATAATGTGTTGTTTCATATATGATGTAAATTGATATACGGACTCATTGTAAAATAGCCCTGAGGTTGATAGTAATATATATATATATATATATATATATATATATATATATATATATATATACATACAAAACCGTATTGAAATATATACATTAAAAAAGTGATTACGTATGTGCAAAGCCCTTTAACGCTAAAAAACAAAAAACAAAAAAAAAACGGTCAAATGGAAATCAACAATCGTGAGGGAATACAATGGAATATGAACGAGATGATGGCGTCGACAGAGAGAGAGAACAATCATGGTGTATTGCAACTGATAGACAAATTGCCCTACATCGACGTAAATAAGCACCGAATCCGAAAAAAATCATGGGCGTACATACTCGAGCAGGATTCGAACCTACGACCTCCTGATCACCGGACAGTTGCAATGAAAACATCTCGACGGAAGAATGTCATGAATTTGAATAATCATTGTGTAGTATTCAAACAAGGCAAAGTGATGAACATACGTGTTCAATCATAATTATTTCCCTAACTTTGAAATCAAAAGATAAGAGTTTCATGTGAGTTGAAGATCCAGGGGAGAGGTAAAGTTATACTGCATCAACTTCTAAGAACAAATTCACAGCCCCTTGATGTGTTATGTCCTACTCTGGCAAAGTGAAGTAACAATTGTTCTTCATCCACAATGACGTCACAGCAATGATCATGACGTCTAATACTGAGTAGGATGAGTGTTTCTGCTCAAATTTCTAGCACTTCCCAAGTCTATATAACATCGTGACTTGTTCTTGATCTCATCATCCCGACGCCAGGATTGTAATCAGTATGTGTTTTATTTAAAAATCATGACAGCGACAACAAGAATCAAGCAGACACGACTTCTATTACCGGAATTACTGGTCGGAAATGAGGCAACCACCAATATTTTATTAGACGAAACTTTATTCGGAGCAATGGAGGTCTGTCAGGCTTTGCGGTGGCCATAATTATATGGTGATACAACGAAAGTTTGGAAATTGACTATATTTTACAAGCATGATGTAAACGCATACGATTTTTGGAATAATCGTGCTTATATCCATATATCATGGATCATAAAGAAAAAAAAAACCCGCCTTTTTAAGGAGGTTCTTGGTGTTATGAATTGACAAGAATGTTGCAATACTGCAAGTGGTAAACAAATCAACTTGATGTGAGAAAATTGTAACATTTGTAATCATTTAGTTGCGTACAGAAAAAAAAAAACCCAAAATTATCCAAAGTGATGAAATAAGCAATAAGATAGCGACGCCATTAATGTGTACATAGCACGATATACTGTAACAAGTAAGATTCACAAATAGTTTTGTGGAAATGAAATTAAGCAAAACATAAAGCTGTATAGTATGGTCAAATGAAAACAGGAGTCATCAAAGTATAAATATGTAGCAGAAGGAAGTATAGTAGGCCTTATAGAAATGGTATCAACAACATGTTTTCAAAGCGGCAAGAATGAAGCAGTTAGAAACGAGGGTATGGATCCCCACAGCTGTCAGAAGAGAGTCGCTGTCCTCAATGTCACATGACTGTCACGTGACTGTGATGCTCGTTGTGAATACCCCTCTCTTCCCTCTCCCCTCCCCCTCCCCCCCCCCCCCCCGTCCATAATGTACGAACATGAACCCAATGTCCTCGCTCTGACTGACAAACAAAAAAGTAAAATCGGCAACTGGTGGGCAGCGATGTTGAAATTTGTGTTTATGCTGGCCGACATTTTAGGAGACCGAGAAGGTACGGGGGAATAGAGGTGAAAGATTATGATAAACTTAAAGGGATGGTATACAGTGTTGGTGGAGGCGGGGATTAGGCTTTTAACTTTTTTCTTTTAATGAGATACCAAGAAACCACTGTTATGAAATAGTACAGAGCATACAATTCTAAGACGAATTCAAAGTTTATTTGATGAAAATCGGTTTTGGAATGGCTGAGACATCCAAAAACAAAGTAGAATAAAGCGATCATAATAAAAGTGGGTCCCACCTTTTATTAGGATTGCTCTATTTTGTGTATCTCGGCCGTTTCAAAACCAATTTTCATCAAATAAACGTTGAATTCCTCCTATAGAATTACATGCTCTTTCATATTTCATAAGACACTGTAAGAGGTTTCTCATTATCTCACCCAAAAATGTTAGAAACCTGAAGTTAGGTCTCAACCGAAACTCTGCGATCCCTTTAACACACATAAAGACTTATACGCACACACAGCACATGTTTATTTTCCTATAATGATGACCTATATTTAAATCGATAACAAGCTATTAGATTAAGACGCCCTGAAATTGTAATTCAATTAATTCTACAGACACGATAAAAAATCTTACGATTGAATTTTGGTATCATAACAATTAATTAATCGATGTATCAACTTCAAAACCGATTTGAATTTAATGTATTTTCGGAGAAAGTAGCACGAATGTAAGTCAAATTGTCATGCAGATACATAGAAAAAAGTAAATTCTAAAAAGGAACAGCAAATACAAGTCTAAACAAAGCCACTTTTATTTGATAGACGCACTTTAAAAAGAAGTCCTGAAAAAACTTTGTATGTATATAATGATTATATATATATGTGCGCACGCGTGTGTGGTTTATTTTGTTGTTGTTGTTGTTGTTGTTGTTGTTGTTGTTGTTGTTGTTTGTTTGTTTGTTATATTTCGATCAACGTGACATTGATTATTCATCGTTGGAAAAAAACGAAGTAATGCGCTGAAATCTTCTTTGTGAATTGGGGCCCAAATGTGAATTGATCATAATAATGAACCAAAATGGACCCAACCCTTGAATAACAGTCACAACACAACAGCAGCAGGGCAAGCCCTTATATCAGGAATATATTTCGTGGATCTTATGTTGTTTTAACCTGTCTATTTATTTGTTTTAGTCGTGCCATACAATTGTATTGCGAAATGAGAGATTTTGTACACGCATTCGTCATTTTTGTTGCAACAACCTTTTTAACTTACAGGCTATTTTGGCATGAATTCGTAGCAGTTTGCAACTGATGGATCCCATTATATCCGCGCTCATTGTCATTATTATCATTCATAGTCCAGGTGTTTCATGGTTTGGTTGATAGAGCTTTGGACCTAAAATCAAGGGATCTTGGATTCGAATCCTACATAATTATATCATGATTTGGTTAGCTAATTAACTCACTCTGCACACACCTGTGATAGCTTACTGGAAATGATAAGGTCATAATATGGCGTCTGCTATGGGGGGGGGGGGGGGGCATTTCACAAAGCGGTGTGTCAGATTTTTTTTTTTTTTTTTTTTTTTTGCGACAAACTGTTATAAGCTACTGAAACATTCGCATCTGGGATAACTGAGAGGAAATTTGTCCGACAAATTTGTCATACAAAATGCTTCATTATAAGTAATGCCCCCAGGACAACGGCGTAGGATTTCATCTTGGGGGGGGGGGGGGGCGGTTAGTCTGCGAGGGAGCGAAGCGACCGAGCCCGAGCGAGCGGAGCGAGCGAGGGGGGGGGGGGGGGGAGGGTGTGGGAGGGTTGTGTCCCCCCTCCCACGGTAAGAACTATTTGCATTTTGATGTTGTAAATGGTGCAATTTGATGCATGTTTTTGCGCGTTTTATCGACAGTCCCACTTGTTTAAGGTAGCAGTATATTTTGATGTAGATTATTATTGAACAATTTGCCTATAAAATGGTATAATTTAAATACACTTCTTGTATTAATTCTTTTCACTGAATATCATGAACGCGACTGAACCCGAGCGAGCGGAGCGAGCGAGGGGAGAGGGGGGGGGGTGGGAGGGGGGTGTCCCCATCCCACGGTGAGAACTTTTTGCATTTTGATGTTGCAAATGGTGCAATTTCATGCATGTTTTTGCGCGTTTTATCGACGTGAAACAGTCCCACTTGTTTAAGGTAGCAGTACGTGTATATTTTGATGTAGATTATTATTGAACAATTTGCCTATAAATTGGTATAGTTTAAATACACTTCTTGTATTAATTCTTTTCACTGAATATCATGAATGCGACTGAACCCGAGCGAGCGGAGCGAGCGAGTGGGAGGGCTCCCACGGTGAGAACTGTTTGCGTTTTGATGTTGCAAATGGTGCAATTTTATGCATGTTTTTGCGTGTTTTAACGAGTTGAAACAGTCCCACTTGTTTACGGTTGTAGTATATTTTGGTATAGATTATCATTGAACAATTTGCCTACAATATGGTATAATCCAAATACACTTCTTGTATTAATTCTTTTCACTAAATATCATGAACGAGACTGAACCCGAGCGAGCGGAGCGAGCGAGGGGGAGAGGAGGGTGTGGGAGGGGGGTGTCCCCCTCCCACGGTGAGAACTTATTGCATTTTGATGTTGCAAATGGTACAATTTTTTGCATGTTTTTGCGTGTTTTAACGAGTTGAAACAGTCCCACTTGTTTAAGGTTGTAGTATATTTTGATGTAGATTATCATTGAACAATTTGCCTATAAAATGGTATAATTTTAAATACACTTCTTGTATTAATTCTTTTCGCTGAATATCATGAACGCGACTGAACCCGAGCGAGCGGAGCGAGCGAGGAGGAGGGGAGGGTGTGGGAGGGGGTGTCCCCCTCCCACGGTAAAAACTTTTTGCATTTTGATGTTGTAAATGGTACAATTTGATGCATGTTTTTGCGCGTAAATCGACGTGAAACAGTCCCACTTGTTTAAGGTTGCAGTATATTTTGATGTAGGTTATTATTGAACAATTTGTCTATTAAAATGGTGTCATTTAAATAATCGTCTTGTATTAATTCTTACACTGAATATCATGAACCCTGTCTGTTCAGCAATCAAACAGAAAAAGCATGCACACGAGGGTGTAGATAGGGGCATATCCCCTCCCACACGAAAGTGATTTTTGCGTTTTCAGACCTGAAATTCAGCGATCTGGTGCAAATTTTTGGTGCAATACTTTTTCATCGAAGTGTTAAAATCACGGAATTTAGCTCTTATTCCGAATGTGCATTATCTGTGTGTATTTACCATGTCTAGTGAGGTAGAACTTAGGGGAAGGGGATTCCCCCTCCCGCTCGCGGAGCTTTTGCGTTTTTAGAATTGAAATAAAGCTATCTGGGGCACACTTTTTGTGGAAAATTCGGAAATTGTCATTCCCAAAAATGTACCAAGTCTATAGTGGGTAACAAGCAATTAATGGGTGGCAAGATACCTCTCCCATATTCAAGGGAGCTTTTTTTTTTCAGTTTTAAGCTTTTAGAACTGAAATTCAACAATCTGGCACAACATGTCACTTTTGTTGGAATATCTGGAAATTTGTCAATCAGAAGAGAAGTGTAGCAAGTCTGTGGAAGGAGATTCTGTATAATTTTCTGATTGCAGTTTAACGTTTTGGTGCGCACATTTTGTGTCATATTTGGAAAACTGTTTATGTTCAAAGTGTAGCCGCAGTCTACTTCTGTGCATGGCGGGGGGGGGGGGGGGGAGGGGCGGGCGAGCAGGGAGAAGGCGAGGGCGAGTGTTATCTCCATCCTTCCCTTACAATAGAGCTTATGCCTTTTTAAGGTTGAAATTGAGATATCTCGTATACGCATATTTGATGGAATATTTGGGAAATCACACACACACACAAAAATGATTGGGGGGGGGGGGGGGGAGACTGAGGGAGGAAAGGGTCGATTAAAAGGGGAAATTCCCCTTGTACATGAGGGAACTTTGAGTTTTCGGACTATAAGTGACAAGTCTTGTGCACTCAGAATTATTCATATATTTTTTTTTTTGTAAATCTAAAAAGTGTACTAAGTTAGGGAAAGAGACACAGAGGGGGAGGGGCAAAATCTCACACTGCACACTCTCTGCAATCTGCACACTTTGAGTGAAAGTTTCAAAAAAACAAATATGATCTTATTTGATGAAAGGTTGCAAAGGAGACCCGCTTCATGTGTATGCATACAGTATACACGCATTTTTTTTTCCGCCTCCCAAATCCCCGGTCCAAATCTTAGGGGGGTGAACGCCCCCATCGCCCCCCCCCCCCCCCGGCTACGCCAGTGCCCCAGGAGTGCTCCGACGCAAAGGCTATCCATCAAAAGGTTATCATAGATCGTTTCTGCTACGTCAATATCATCATTATACTCATTACGAAAAGCACTGACATCTCATGTATCTACTTTTGACCCATCTCTCGCAGGCCTGATGACTGTCTGGCATTATGGCAAGCTTTCAATCTAAGTTTCGCATACCGTGAGGAATGCTCCACGTCGCCGGAAGATTTCGAGGCGTATGTCAACTTAACCTTTACCCGTCTGCCTCGTCATAAGGTATGGCGAATCTTTCGATTCGACACCTACCAAATCGTCTATCTTTTCTGCCATTACAAGAATCACTTTTATTCAGCTATTTTTTAATCAGTTTTATTATTGCTGTTATTATTGTTGTTATTATCATCATTATTTCTATTTATGTCATTATCCTTGTTATAATCTGGTATGACTTTCATCATTAGGAGTCATCTGCATGTTGATTATCATAATACGTGTTGATATTCATCACTTTTTACACGGCTGTCATAAGTTTTCATCGGTTGTATAAACTATCATCGTAGCATTCATCCATCATTATCGTCAGCATATATAGCTGCTACATGTATAAGGCGAGTATCGAATTTTGAAATAACATCCCCCTACATGTATATTGCGCAAAAGATCGACTCAGATTCTAACCATTGTTAAACAGACATTTCTGGTAAACGTTCTTAAAATCCGTGAGGTACCGTCTTTTTTTCCCCTTCATGCAGTCAAGAAATAAAGCGATGAGAACATAGTGTAGTTGGTTAACACATTTCCTTAGTATAATAATATTAAATATTTAATGATTTTCTCAAGACCTATATTGCGATTGTTTAATTTGTTTGAAGAGTGAATAGCTCAATGATTATTGTCTGTGCCATAACTTTGTTATCTATAGTTTGTACTTCCTCTGTACTTTGAAACAAGTACTGTTTACAATATTCCTTTATATGTTATAAGTATCATAGCAATGCTCTAATAGTATAACTTACATGATTTAGATTAATTTTGTTTATTATAATTATGTTGTCTGTATACCGGTGTTTGTTTGTTTGTTTGTTTGTTTGTTTGTTTGTTTTTTTAAGTGATCAACGTCTGACGGGCTCAGCTAACATAGCTATACTTACTTTCTGTCACCATCGCAATGTGTGTTTATTGTTTTCTCATTATATAAATTCCTACACAATATATTTTGATTACTTTTGACTTGTGGCCCTACTTCCTTCCAATTAATAAACAATGTGAATTTAGAAATATATTATGTACATCGTACAATGCACGGTATACTTTTCGATTGTTGGAAAATAGATAATAAAGAACTATTTTTCATTGAAAAAGAAGTGAAAGTTCGGATATATTTCCGAATTTACAGACACTCTTCTACTCAGGAATGTACAGCATTGCCAACACTATGAGTTCTCTCTCTGAGGAGCATGTCAACATCGAGCGGACCTTACTGGGCCGACTGGTTGACGCGATGACTTTCTGCAGTCAGCCCCACGCTCCTGGTATCAATTACGACAGGTGCCCCGTGTTCAACAGCTGTACTCACGAGACTCAAGCTTCATTCTGGGCGAAATCGTCACAGCGGGTATGACTTGAGCGTATCATTTGAACGTTTCTTTGTTATTGTTTAATCTTCCTTGTAAAATACCACACAAGAGAGAGAGAGAGAGAGAGAGAGAAAGATCATTGGTGTGGTGTTGCATTAGTCGCAGGTTGGTGAACTTCCAAAGTACATAGCTTTGGCCAGCAGCATAAATACGATTATTAGTAGTCATCTTGCACGTATTGTTATAAGTATTGGCTAAATTCATCTTATGCAATGCCATTCGATATCATCATTTCCTGAAGGAAACTACGTACGTATGATTACGAAGAAATGACATTTGGATTGACCAGGCTCCCAATAGATGACATTAATAGCGTATAGACCTAGGCCTACATGCATTTTAAAGAATCATTCAGAAATAGCAACACTGGAAATATCTAATAATTATAAAGTATACATGGATACATACACACATTTTGTATATTAATCGAAATTCATCGAAGTCTGAAGAGACGCTTTTGTCTTTGGTTCACTTGAAACAATAGCAATTTCACACACTGAATTCTCCGGGACTGGCACTTCCATGCATGAAAGTCATTTCAACTGTTGCTGTTTTTATCGCATCTAGAAAACAAATACTTGAAAATTAGCACTCCAACGCTAACGATTAAGTTGTTATCATGGCAGTTAGAATTTACCACAGTAAATCTGAAGATAGAGTTCTGTTTGATGTTAACATTAATGGGAGAAGCATATACGCATACAACATACGACCTCCTGTCAAAAGTCAGTTTAAGGTATTATTTTTGTATTTCGCTTAGGATATTTTTGAATAAAAATAATGAAAACAACGTGAATCGAGGTGGAACTGGAAGGTTTAAGGGCTATACTCTTCTGACGAAACAAAACGATGAGCGCTATACATGCAGCGGAGTTCTCACAACGACAACGTTATAGCTGAAGTTATTGTGTAGTAAAGAAACCAGCTCTAGCCGAGGAGAAAGTCAAATGAACAGATGACAGTTCATTTACCAGAAGTGACGATCTTGACAGATGGGGGATGTAACAGCCGGTCGTTGTTCCTCCGAAGGACGTCTTTCCAGTATTTGAGAACATTAAGTATTTTGCAATTCCTGAACTTTAAGAGCATTTCCACACCATGTTCAAAATGGCTTTAATATGTATAGACGAAAATGAAACAAAGAAACTGGTTAAAAAAAGTATTACATTTTCTTCGAAACAGTGATAAAAATTCATAACCACATGTCATGCAAATTATGTATGAGGTGGGGGTAACGACAACAGGCGGCTTCACATCTTTGCCATTGATATACACATACATTTTAATTGAATTTCCTTTTTCTTTCGTTAAAAACACGATAAAATATAAATAGTATATGAATAAATAATAAAATTGAGTGTGTGTGTTGTTCTGCGTTTCAATAGTAGCTTTGCTAAAAAAAAAGTAATGTAAATGTTGGATAGATAACAATATAAAAAATCAAAAATTAAAATATAAATAATAGACTGAATGAAAATTTTCCAAGTTGATATCATAACACTAGTTATTTTGAATGATTCGTGCAAATATTAAGTAGGCCTACATGGACATGGATTTCCAAAGCTTTCTTATTTCATTTCTGATTTTGAAGAAACTTCTACCATTCTTTTCATCGTTTGGTCTTTTGTTATTGTAATTATTATAGTCAACCTGGATGTGATCTAGAATTGCACTTTAAGTACATTCTATCTCCACGTTAAAGAGCTTGTGGCGGTTAACATATACTGACTAACGTAATGTTGATACAAAAGGTACAAACTCACATAACAGTTAAAATGGGATTTACTCACACAAGAGGTCCGGCCTTTAACACATGAAATCCTCTTCAGATGTCTTTAGGAATACCAAAAGGATAGGAAGTATAAAGAAAAAAAATGACCAGAAATAAGATTGTGGGGAAAATACCTAGGAAAGGAAAGGAGGACAAGAAAGAGAAGACGAAAAAGAAGAAAAACTCGTTGAAGATAATGGAAATGACGACGAGAATGATACAGATGGTGAGGGAAAAAAAAAAAGATGAGGCCAAGGGAAGGGCAAGGATGATGCGGAATAGGTGAAAAAACAAAATCCAAGGAATGGAGCTAAGGCATTAAACGAGCCTCTAATAAGAACCAGTCTGACAGAATGAACTTTCCTGACTGCAACGGATCGATCGAGCTGAAAAAGGGGCGTCGTCGGATCACAATGACTACCGATGAACACGCAGTTTGGAATAAACGCCTTTAGCGCTGCAATAAGTATTGCGCTCCTTTTTAAAATAATACTGCCTTTACTAATGTCAATACGATGAATGATTTTTTTTTTTTCAGGAAAACCATACCATTTACATTGACTTTACCTGATTTTTATCTTGGTATATGTTTTTTTCTGACGTTCCGCACGACGTACTACATTGAGGATGCTAAATTCAAACAAAGAGGGTTGACGTTTTAAGGTATACTCAGTTGATGAACACCAAAGTGCTGTATCCTTATCTAGGTATAATGATTATTTGCAGGATATTTCTCGACTATTCAAGTTTCTCCTTCTGCTTGACAGTTAAGTCTGCTGTTATTTGTTTTCATGTCGAGCTTTTTCGTCTTTCATTTATCTGGTTTAAACAATAGATTGAAATTTGTTTGTTTCTTTGTTTTGCTGTGCTGCTACAGTTTGCCGGCGAATCCAGCGGTGACGTCAAAGTGGTACTAAATGGGAGTCGAATCGATGGCGCATACAGGGAAACTAGGTAAGCGCAATGAAGACGTAAGTTACTGTTCTGCTTAACAGATGCTTGTAGACAGATTTGTAAAAAGAATAGTAAATAATGATTTCACATTGTGCACGTATTTATGAACACAAACAATTGTCATCGCTGGTAAGTTAACAGCTGGAAAGTTTATTCACTTTAGTTAATTCTGAAGACAATTTCGATGTCTAAGTTAGGCCTGTCCTTCGCTTTATAAGGGTACAAAAAAAGGTGGATCATCTTGATGGTCCGGGAAGCTCAAGAGATGCTCCCTCTCAGGGTTCCCTCCCCCTCCTATAGGACTGTCGAAATTTGGACATTTGGAAAGCCATATAGAATGATTTCATAATGTCGATCTATATACATCAATCACTTTTTGTTTAATGCTTTCTTTTCTCCGTCATCTTCTCTCTCAATACGCAACCACACGTACTCCAGAGAGCTAAAAGTACACTAATCCACGAAATCTAATAGAAAGAACACCAACCTGATTTGTCATAGCTTTTCTATCTATTATATAAACTCTTTGTTTTACGGTTTTGAACTTTAGTTCGTTTGTTATGCACTGTTTTGTTTTATTTTTATCGTACACAAAGGTTATGTTCTCAGCATGAGGCCATGGAAATTAAAATTTTGTACTCTAATTTGAACATAGTGATAATAATACAGAAACTGATATGTATAATCAAAATTAATTGAATAAAATCTATCCACAGAGAATATTGTTTTCTTTACCTAAGTGAGATAAAAATGTTAATATAAACAATAAAAAAATTGTCAGAAAATTCTACATTATTGCACATTTGTGTCTTTGTTATAAACATATATATCCTAAGAGTTGCATAGTTATTATGACGTGTGAAGCATGACAGCGTGAGATTATTGTTGATTATTTTCATCGAAGAAGAAAACACATCACATTGAGTTACACTGACTTAAAGGACAAGTAGGTCATCCTATCTCACTACGTGTACTCACCCTTAAAGAGTCTGTTGAAAAACATCCGGGTGATTAATGCTCGCAGAGTGCAAACTATATCGCCAAAATATGCCTGTTACCCGATAGGCCTTGAGCACTGTCGTGAAAAGATTTTCCGGATTATCCGGGTGCCACTAGAAAATTGTGTTTTTTGAACGATCCTTGTGATTGTTTAGGTGTGTGTGAGGGGGGGGGGGAGAGAACTTTTTTTTGTATCGAATTAATGCCATACAAATTCAAAATCCTACATTCACATAACTGCAGCGGATATACATGCCGTTATCATGTTTTTATTCACTATGGAAATCTATCATACTTTATACGACATCCTTGCTGTTTCGTGTGTTGATGCTGTTGTAATTCAGTCATACATTCATATCCCTTTTGTTATTATTAAAAAAAAAAACACGCATGAAGCATTCCTGTAGACAGTCAACTCATGTAAATGCTGGCAAACGAAAAATCTGAAATTATATGTGATTTACGTCACTTTTTAGTCGTTTGCTACCTTCGTGATTATATTGCCGAAGTTGATTCTTAATTAATTCAGACGCAAATTATATATTAATATCAAGACAGTATTATCATTACCATTATTATTGCTATTATTATTATTATTATTATTATTATTATCATCATTATTATTATTAGCACTACTACTACTACTATCTAGCATAATACCACAGAATTTCAAATTTTGTGATAACATTACAATTTGAGCACTAGATTGAAAATTCAACTTTTGTTTAACTTTATTTTTAATTTCCATGGAATATAAAGGAGAAAAAGTAGAATGCATTAACAGAACATATTTGTAATGATTTCAACAACGAAAATTGACTATGCATGTGATCATGCTTGAGTAACAACGTGATTGCATTTTTAAAGGTATATTACATATGCATAGTACAAGGATGGAAGCTGAAATGAAGGATCCCACTCAAAAGCAAAGCTTGTACGGTATGGGACCCTCATAGATATAGATTGCTGTTCATCTAACTTCTATGCACTTTACAAAAAATCCGGGTCAGAACCCTGGGTAAAAAAAAAAATTAATGGTCTGAATGCGGTCATATATCTGACCCCATTTCTTATCATTTCTGACCTTTACAAATAGTTGTTTTGTGTTTTCTGTCTTGTAGTACTGAATTACTTTCATGCACTTGTCTTAATCATTATAATTAATCATAATGAGGACTTGATGCTTGGTATACATTTACTTTTGTGTGTGTGTGTGTGTGTCATTATTCAGTTTTTTCCGCTCCAAAGAAGTGAAGAACTTGGATCCGGCAAAGGTATCCTCACTAACGGCATACGTTGTTCATAACTTGGATGGCACGATCACGTGAGTTGGCTGACAGACCGGATCGAATCTTATTATTCAATTTGGTTTACAAATCGAATACAGTTTTATCTGTAATCTTTTGACTTTAAATGTCATGTCTTGCATTTTGTATATGTTTTACCCTTCAGCAAGGCCCTCATTGATAGCAGTTCTTAACTGACGAGGCTACCCTGATTAAGTAAAACAGGAAATAGATAAATAAATATAAATAAATAAATAAATAAATAAATAAATAAACAAATAAACAATCAAAGAACTTTAGTTAACTCTGAGCAGAGTGTTACTCTAAAGCTTGACCAAGAGTATTATTACACGTCTTAGGCCTAATGTTATAAGAGGATAATTTCGATTTCATCACGAAATTTTTCAATTCAAGTCATATTAAATTTGATTCAAAATTTATTTCATTTTTCAACAGAACACAATTTCACAAAGTAGATATAGTTGAGATGACTGTACACTGACGTCAGTTTGCAGAATATCAGTGTTTTGACAGAGATGTGCTTGCCCTTTGTAATAAAAGGCAAGGTTGAAACACGTTCATCAAAAATTAAAGGGAGCCACCAAAATCTGTGCTTGTGAATGCGCGGGTCCCTAAAAGAAAATCCAAATGAATGAATGAAAAATAAATTTACATGTAGATAATAAAGAAAGATAAAGCCCACAACTGAAGACAACAAGATAATTAAGGACAGGACATTGGACATTTGTTATTAACATGTGGCATAGACATTGACGGGACAATAGACACTAGAGGACATGAGAAAGAGACAGGGGACAACAAGTAAAGACAAAGCTAATTATTATAAGAGAGAGAGAGAGAGAGAGAGAGTTTAGTAAGAAGATAAGGAAAGGAATCGGAATTTTTATTCAACTGAATTTGTATTGACCCCTATTCTTCGCTGGGAGTATCAGAGCCTCTGTGTGTAAATGTAAATGTATAAACTAGTCATCAAAGGCAAACTAACAAAGGAATAATGTACTTTTGTTTTCTTCAGACAGAGTATGATCATTGATTTTACAGGAGATGTCTTCATAGTGATTATTTAATACTACAATATACTGTGAGGAGAAGACTGCACCTTGAAAAGAAGACGCATACCCACTTAAAGTGAACGCACGTGTGTTGTGTTCTTACGTAATCATGAGGGTATACATGATCACATCATATACACACACACACATATTATGATACGTATAGGCCAATAATGTATCATGACCCTGTAAACAACGTATGTATTTCAATGACCGTAATTCAATGACTTATTTGTTGCGACACATCATTTTTTTTTTTGTATTTGTTTTTATGTTAGCAGAATTTGTCAAGAAAATGACACCCCTTTCAGTAACTCATGCATTTTTGTCATTGTCGGAGGAAAACTGACGCATCGGATATGTCAAAACTTTATTGACGATCACGAGTGCTTTATGATTTGATATTCAGGTTGCATGTGAACAGTCACATCAGAGTGTTTAACTTTTCCGACGATCAATGCTACAGCATGGGTATTTTCGATTTTGACGCTCGTTTGTCTCGGTCTTGTATTTTAATAATTCATCGCAGTGAGAGCTGTGTAAATGGATCTCTGCTGACCCTGAAGCAACATATAGAGGAGAAAGGAATACAATTCCATTGCATCGACAATCCGAGGTATGTATCTCACTCTCTAAAAAATAAGAATAAAATAAAAAAAAATGAGTGAAAATATTTACTCTTGAAGGAGTGAATACAAAAAAGAGTGAATGTAGAGTGAAATTGGAGTGGATTTTGAGTGAAAAAGTTCATTTTCACTCATTTTGGAGTGACCTCTGGGATCACTCGAAGATTTTGGAGTGATCCCTGAGGTCACTCTAAAAAGAGTGAAAATGAACTTTTTCACTCAAAATTCACTCCAATTTCATTCTACATTCACTCTTTTTTGTATTCACTCCTTCAAGAGTGAATATTTTCACTCATTTTTTTTTAGAGAGATGCATCTAGTCCCCCTATATCATATCCTCTCCTCCCATCTCTCCCTTTCATGATGCGGAGTGTCAGTTTTAGTTATCGTTGCGATCGGTAGGTCCTATATAACTCTCTTATTGTTATATGTGTCTCACTGTGATGTGATTTTTTTTTTTCCAGGGGCCTAAGTAATACAAGCTGTGCCTTTTTATCTAGCTGCCCCATTTTAATTTTTACGACTACTATTACCATTCATTTTGTTGCAGATGATTTTATAAGTATATTTGTTTCGATTATTTTTGCACATAAAAATGGACAAAAATGTTATTGTAAAGTGATAAAAGCAGTAATCATTTGTTATTCAATTAATACGGGATTTTTGTGTGTGTGTTTGTGAACACAAAGTGGAAATAAATTCAAATCAATCAATACAACAACAAACAAAAAAATGTCACTCAATTTCTTTACATTTCCTTCTTCTCTTGATCGGATTTAGGATCTTATAGGTAAAACGCAGGAAATATTGGTTCATATTCTTGATATTATAACCGTATGTATGTATGTATTATATAAAATTTTGTAATTTTTATACATGTACCAACATGCATTATGATTTTATAAGATACTGCAGGTTCGATGCAAAACATTACATTTTCAAACTTGTGATGGCAGACCATTCTTACATCAAAGACAAATCACAATACGCTCTAATACACACTCTTAAATCATCCGGGTCACAACTGAACCGGAAAGGGTCCGTTGGGGTCACACCCTGCTCCGGGTCAGAAATGAACAAGGAATGGGGTCAGATATGACCCCATCCAGAGCCATTAATTGGGTCAAGGTGACCCCATTCCGGGTCTTCATGACCAAATTCCAAGTCATTTTTGACCCGGAACGGGGTGTGACCCCAACGGACCCGGTTCCGGGTCAGTTCTGACCCGGATTTTTTATTTTTTTTTTTTATTTTTTTTTAGAGTGCATACTCTTTTCTTATTACCTAAATTCTTTTTTCTTCAAAGGCGAAGTGATCTTTCCATAATCAAGTTCTTCACATCAAACCTTCTTTTTAAACTGTCATCTCTTGTTCTAATGTATAGACATGCTATTGTATTCAACATGGGGTTTAAATATGAATGTTTGATAGTATGCAACAGTTAACATTGCTGAAATAATGTGAATATAGGTGAAATCAATACATATACAAACCGATTACAATATCCTTCAAGATCTACACAATAGAAAACAAAGGTTCAAATTGCACCCTATTTGTCCCTATATAGCAGCACCCTGGGGTGCACATTTGCACCTTTTATTATGCAGGTAGAAAATTAAATCTCTTAAAGGCAGCCGGTCGTCGCAGGCGATTCGCAGCTCAGTAGAAAAGCACGACAAGCTGCTCCTCCCGTTATTGTACCCCCGTACGTACGTACCGAATGCCGAACACGACGCTACGCAGCGCACCAGCGAAAACCAGATGGGGCACGAGCGCCGTGCGAGCTGTCCACTGTAATTTCAACATGGACGCCCGAATACCTGCCGAATGGGGCCGAATGGGTGCATGCACAAAACCGCACAACAGCCATGCGCATGAAAATATCTCCCGGTCCGCAACACAACAAGTAGTGAGAGCTGTCGGGTGTACGTACGTACGTATCTGGCTCCAGTCTCTGTTTATGCACTATGGTGCCAATTTCAGCAATCTAAGCAATAATATTTCAAAATGTCTGAAAATAATATACAGCAATATCATAAATTATTCATTTATTACGTTGTTTAATATTTGGTATTTATAAATATGCTTTGATGAAGAAATATTAAAACTCTAAGCTTCAGGTATAGCAAGTTGCAATGCACATGGCCATATGGCAGGTTGTTATGATCTCATCGTGCAATGTTGTCTGCTGCGTCAGCTGCATGTGTTATACGTACAGCTTACAGTACGTTGGGCCGGATCGTAACATAACAAAGTTGATAGAAAGTCGTCGGTACCGGTATGTCAATATCAATATTGTGTGTGGTATGCGTGTACTGTTTGCAATAAAAAGTGCTGTACTATTTCGGCTTAGCCTTGGCTTTGGTTTAGTAATGAACCCTCACAATGGAGATCAAACAGCCGTCCAACTCGAGGCAACGTATCTACTTGTTTGACGCTATCGACGAGTGGAGAACGCAGAGAGACGTGTTCTTAGCTGGAGGACAAGTAAGAGACCAGAGGGGGAGGCTTCAGCGTCAGCGTGCCGATGAAAAATTTGCTTTCCACTTGCTGGAGTTGCATGAACAGTTTTGCAGGAATTTCTATTTAGAATGTGCAAATTCGTGTTACGACATGCACGGTGGAATTGTGTTGCCACGGCTTACGCCAATCAAGCAACCCCAGCTGGTCAAGTCAACAACTTCAAGGAATCCAGATCCAGATGGTGAAAGTAGAAGTCTACACATGAATCAATGATTGAAGTGGAATGACCTTTTCTAATCTAGTATCAGTAACTTTAGGGCATTTGCGTTTGATCGACAAGTAGGCCTATTTTTCTATGTAAATTCCGTGAAAAACTTCTCTAAGTTCTCATTTATGTCAAATTATGATAACGCCGTAATTGAAATGACATTTGCTGGGTCAGTTTAATGTCATTAGTCCCATTAAATGAGAAGTTTTTTCATATCAATCATGTTATGCAAATTCCCCAAGAATATGATTTAGGATTTGCAAATAAATTTAAAAAAAAATGAATAGATCTATCGCAAGCTCCATCATACATGTAGTCTAACCCAATAGATCTTGTCAGTGATGATCTTGTAGAACTCTAATGTTTAAACAGGGGAATAGGTTCAAAGATGATAGATCTAACAATAATAGATTCTAGTTTAGCTAGGCCCTACTTCGACTTGAAGGTATGTCGGTTGGTGCACGGCCCCCTTCTACCACGGCCACAGTTACTGTGTGCATTGCAACTGTGGCCGTTGGCCCTGCACGGGCACAGTCGCTTCCCCGTCCTGAATTTACACACGCCATGGCAAGTATGGTTGGACCTACTACTAATCGACCGCCTAATGTTTATCTGCTTGATAAGAATATCTAACACTGAAATTCACGTAAAAAAACCGGACCTACGTGATTGAGAAAATCCAGCTCTATCAATGCCGTTTTCGATTCGAAGTTTCAGTGCAAAAATATCGCCGACGAACTTGCGTGGCCTCGTTTCAGCTCCCCGCGGTAAATCGCGTTATTAGGATCGACCGCTGCTTTTGCATTGACAATGCACGCAAACCGAGCTGTATTGAACACCGTGTTGTACGAAGCTTTTTAGAAGCCTTTTAGAAACTTCCATAGACATTACATTGTGCTGTCATTACGATTCGGTGAAAATATTCATTCGAAATTTTGTCCTTGATTAAAACCATTAATGAACAATGAATTATCGCGTTTTCCCACACCATCCTCATCTACATTCAAAGCCAATCCATTTTTATGTGCTTTGCGCGCAGAGAAATGCGTACTAAGTGTTCAGTGCGCGAATTATACGCGGTCGGTTTCAATAAGGGTGGTCGATATGTAGTAGGGCTACCATACAAGACACAGGGTCTCCGACCCAATCGTCCGCGTTCAGAATGGACAACTCGGCGGTAATATCCGCTACCCATGACGATGTGTCATCGTCCATGATGGCCACCCTACCTATATATAATCTGATCTGACGATTACAGTGTAGTTAACGAGTGACGACGATCGACGGTGCGATGAAGAGAAGGCGTACACTGTAGTCGTACGAAGTATTGACCGATTCGGGTTCGTTGAGGGCAGCAGACATTTTACGGCACAGGGCGCAGCCATAGTGGGTGTATCAGCCGACCCCCCCTGCTCTCCCCCACCCCCGGGCAACATGTTTACCACGCACTTGTAACAAAGGTTCGCGCACTAGCAAGCATTCGCGCACTCAGTACGAGACGCCTATTGGCTAAAGCAGTTTTTCATTCTGCGCGCGTGCTAATGTAGGGAGAGGGGTGGGGGAGTGCGGAGGGGGGGGTCGGCTGATACACCCACTATGGCTGCGCCCATGCCAAAAATACACATAGCGCGTCACAGAATCGGTCAATAGGCAGCTAGCTACTATAATATAGCTCATGCGAACATTGCATCACACACAGTACATACAGTATACCATACATTCAATTCACATTACACAAAACGTACTCCCCGCCGCGCTCAGATCAATCAAGCGAGCAAACGAGATACTATAGCGCGATACATTGCTTTAGGGATGTCTTGCGCACACACACATTTCTCTTCGTAGCAACTTCGGAAGCAAGTTTACGGCCCAAAACCACTATTTCGGCGCAATTGGTCAAAAATCGTGTCGCTTATGTTCCTACTCACCTAGGAGAGATAAAAAGCTCTTTCAAAATGCCCCTGTGATTTTATGTGATGCCAAGGGACATATAAACAAAAACTGAAATCATTTCGAAGGCGAAATTATACCACTAATCCATTGGTGGAGGGTCAAGTTCGGCCAACAGGCTTAAAAGTGCATGTCGCCAACGATGATTTTTAATGTTTTCTCAACTTTGTGGGAAAATATGAGTATAAAGAGGAAGCTTATTCACGGTTTCAGAAAAGTGGCTTAAGGTTCTATGAAAACCTAACACAACTTTTTAAACTAACCATTCTTTATCAACAAAATAACTGATGGAAATGTGTCGCCAGATCCGCTGAAACATACGTTACCATCTTTGTACTGCCAACTTGGTTATGCTATTACAGTGAGTACTACACAATTGTATTGTTTTTCTGACCAAAAGGGGTGTAAGTTTATGTTAAAAGATATTTAATCACTCAGCTTCAAAAGACATGCGACTGCTAATCTCGCAAATATAGATTTTAAAAAGGTAGATTTAAGAGAAGTAACATACGTTACCATCTTTGTAAAAAGTATGAAGGTGCATGGCTCTGAATGATTGTTCTAGAGTCGAGACTAATGGAGTAGATTGTCGTCATACCCATGGGTGGCAAAAGATTCATTATTATGTTGCTAACTTATACGATTTAATCCACAAGTGTAACATACGTGATGTAACTTACGTTACCACCAAATGACGGAAAGCTTAATTACACCATTAATTACCACCTAAATGTACATTTCTCGAATCTGTGCCGTCGATTTGAGGTCATGGGATAGCTCAGCAACATCTTTCAATGGCATCTTGAGCATTGGCAGCGCGCAAAATACCTTTACATGATGTGTTGAAAAACTGAGTAAGTATTTGATTGTTGGAAATGTGTTGTTGTTTTTCATAGAATCATGCTTTACTTCTGTTTATTGTGTCTTTATTAAGTCAGTAGATTCCACCGTAAAAATCCAGTTATTGCTTTGCTGTACAGGTTTATTCTTTTGAAATAAATCACTCAATTTATTACGTAACGTATGTTTCAAATTTTGGTAACGTAAGTTTCAAGATGTTGTCATGTTGATAACAGACAATCCACAGAAAAGCCCATTTAATTTGAGACAATTTAATTGTTGCAGTTATGATGTTGATGAGTTTCTCCATCAAAACATATCAAATTCATTTACAGCCGTATGTTCTTGTTTGTTAGGAGGATGCAGTAAAAGGGGACATAATCATAGTATCTTTGAAAAAAAAAATCGTTTGGTGGGGTTGATGTTCAACTTGGCTTTAATGATGTCATATTCCAGGTATAAACAATGAATTTAACATTGTTTTAAGAAAATTCAATGAATAGCTAATAAACTTAGGGATTACGCAGATCTCTACTTCAAAACTATTGGATCAGGTCCCTGCATTAATATAGTAACGTAAGTTTCTAGTTTTGGTAACGTAAGTTTCATCATTTCATGTCATTGAAAAAGGATATTTTAAGGAATGTGCGTGGATAAAAATAACATTTAATTGTTCTAGAACTATAGTTGAGGGAATTCCATAGGGAAATAAGTCTTTTCAATTATATTTATCTTCGGTTATCATAAATCAATATGGTGACTAACTACTACCTGACTATTTTTAACGGAGAAAATTAACTCAAATTTGTGTCGTTATATCGTTGATGATCTCAAAGTGAAGAAAAACACACTTTGAATGAAGAAAAGGTAACAAAAATACATGTGCATTAAAGAAATGTAATTTTAACTATTACTGAGTATACCATCAGAGATTAGGCCTACATGATAATAATGCTAATAATAATTATAGTGATGTATGTTTCAGTAAGATATATGTTTAAGACATCAACATTTTTTGTTCTTCCTTCTCGTTGAAGTTAATGCAGTTGCAATGGGGAAGAGCAGTGCTGAGATTAAAACCCCATAGGGAACGTATAAGCTGCAATCAGATTGGCGAAAAATCATATCTCTAACCAAAGATTCAAGAAAATAAAAACATATACCCGTCGCGTAGTTGACAAAAAAAAAAGAAGCAAAGTCACGCATCTTTTTTTTTATTTACCCTACCAGGGTAACTATAGGGGAGGGGGTTCGAGGTCCCCCGCCCCTTTGCCAGCAGTCAAAATATAAACAAAAGGAAATAAAAAGAAAAAAATGAATCGCAGAATCCTCCTCCCCAGTTTGAAATAAACAAATAAAAAAAAACAAAACATGAAATTGGGCTCGTACTGGCAGCATAGAATTAATCTGAAGCCTTTCTTTATATTTCTTCAATTTTCTTTTCTTTCTGTTTTTTTTTTCTTGCTTGTCAGTCGATGAAACCCGGTAAAAGAAATGAAACAAAAGAAAAAATGGCACGGGAGCTTTTATTTTTCTCCCTGTCAGGTGATTATAACTGGAAGTAGTCGACTTTTCTAACTCTGACCCCATCCCCCACCCCATGAAAATCCTACTTACGGGCCTGCCTGTAATCATTATCAGTACCTTTGTTGTGCATGTATAGCAACTTGTCCTTTCACTTTTCTTTTGAAAGATTCAGAAACATTTTCCATGCAGGAGACAATTTCCAGATACGGCAAGAATTATTAATGCAAGACTTGTTATTCTTGTTATCGTTGTGGATTATACTGCCTTATGCATACAAAACAATGACAATCGAGTACATCATTTCACTAATGACAATTTCATTCATCCTACCCAGTATTGTGCTAATGCAACTATGTAATTTGACGTTATTTCATCGACCTCATTTGCCATAGTCAACTTAGTAAAGTGGTCATTTATTTAATTAACAAAGAGCATTTCTTGGTTCCTTCTGTCCCTATCTCTTGTTTACCGAGTTCAGAAATTTCAAATACAAGCAATACGGCGTTATTGTTCATTATGAAACACTTTAATAGAGTAACCATCTCGTTTCTGCCGTTTCTTGTTTCATACAAGTGTTACAAATTTTGTGAATACTATTGTATTGCAATTGCTATTTTCAAACTGTTCCTGCATAGAATAACTGTTGCGACAGCAAAGTTATGGAGTCTGTAAAGTTATGGATTCGAAACATATCTATCTTTCAAGAGCATGAAGTGACAGCTGAAGATAACAAGTTACAAGACATCAATATGAAGATAACACGTTACAAGACGTCAAGCATACGAAAACTTCCATTATGATAAAATTGAAGTGAAACCTACGTTACCCACCACTCATTTTATATTACACGTACATCATGACAATATTTTCGTCCGTGCAGGCACGTGAAAGCATGTTCCCAACTCTTATCATTTCAATGCCATAAATTCATAAGTATGAAGCCAATCGTCTTCAAAATATCAGCAGTAACGGATTAATGTTCTACTCCAGAGTTGGATACGCGGACATGTGATAAAGTCTTGCAGTTTTACAATTATTTCAATTGTAATTTTTGAGAATTGTATCACCATGATATTGCGACATCTTGTTATAATATACGTTCACTTAGAGTTGACGAGAAATTAATGTAAGAATATATACCAAAACCAAAAAGAAAAAGTACCAAAATCAGTTGCACAATGTAGTAGTATTATCTTTGTAACTTACGTTACATTAACGTGAAACATACGTTACGTGGAATCTGACGAATATATTTTTGCGCAAATAGATTCACATGTTTCATCAATGATACTCAAGAATTGGTTGGCAATTTGGGACTGATAAATGTTGAAAATATATTCTGAAGAAAGTCTGACATCAAATTATCGAGAAAACAAATGAACATTACATGAAATAAGATTTAACAAAATAGGACATGCTGTGTTCAGTATAGCATACAGGTCATTTGCCATCCTTCCCATCTGCAGGCAGCATTTACAAACATGGCAGCCGATGGTATACTTCACATCTGACGCATAATTATCTCAATCAAAGACTGTAGTCACCAATTTTAAAGCATTTGAAATAAAATGACATGGGTAACGTATGTTACATGATGAAATCTACGCCCTATAAAAGAAATTATCACACCACAAAAATAAAGCAAGATTGTGTGTTCATATTTTTCAACTACAAACTTGAATATTTGTGTCATGGATTGGTATAAAAATGAAACCTATTCTAAAAACTTTAATTTTCTCGTTTTGCGATTGTCCAATTGTGCCGAAATAGTGGTTTTGGGCCTTACGTGCTGCCGCCCGCGGCTGAAATATGTCCATGTATCCTCGCGACTGGGTGTCTTTAATATCTATATTCGTACCTACAAAGATGCAGACATATCCGTCAGAGTGCAAGTTTGATCTTACGAGTAAAACCTTGGTACTCGTCGTCCAAATTTTCAATTCATAATGTATTAATGTTTTTGGTGCATGTTTGCACCCTTGATTAGCAAAAAAAAAAAAAAAAAGATATGAGGGCGCAAATCCGCACCCCTGCAGGTTCAAATTTCAGCGTATTGCACCTCTAAGGGTGCAAAATGCTTATGGGTTGCAAAGTTGCACCCTATAGGGTGGTTGTATACCGACAATTTGGGGGGTTCAAATTTGAACCCGTATTTCTTAGTGTGTATAGTGTTTTAATAATAAATACCGCCATTGCCCTTTATGTACACGTCTTTTGTGATTTTGATTGAAAGTTTTTATTGTTTTTTTTTTTTTTAAGTAGGCCTATATACGAAATCATTGATGCTCTCTGTAAATGCAGTGAGCGGGATATGTCCTCGTACTCCAACCATTTCACTTGACTGATATTCTGCTGTAGATTTTTCTATACCAGCAGATTTATTCATTACCTTGTCGAGGCGAAACCCATCAGTGATTGAGATGTAGGCATAACATACGTGTATGTACTACACTCTTTTCCCAGGGTCCTATACTATAGTGATTTATTTTACGAGTCTTTCAAGTGACTTGCAAAAATTATTTAAACTTTTGACCTTTGACCTCCGTGCTCATTTCGTCATTATTGATGCCTTGTGCCAGGATTGCTGCACTGACATTGTAGCATTACACACAATATCAAAACTGCCAGCACTTAAAAGTATATAAACAGACTTTATTATGTCATACAGCAATTGACAATGAGAGTCACAACATTTGTGTCATGCAATTACAATTGTACTCCGAAGCGGTAGGGCTTGATGAACATTCAGCAAGAAAGCGTATTATATAGGCCTCAAATTTTCACATTAAACTCAAACAGGCTTTTCCAATGGAAGTAATAATTGTCCAGATTAGTTTATGTCTTTCCAGTTCTACCAAACTGCGTTCCAATTGACCTCCTTGCAACGATTACGTCTGGAAATTATTTTTTACCGAAATTCGAGTTGCGATCAACTTGGCCTTTACCTTTTACCCTGTCACTTTATTGTGGACATATACTTCTCTCTCCTCCCTTATACAATGCCACCGGACATCCATGCATAAAGTTATGCTTTTAAGCCTTTGAACTTTGAACTTTTTATCTCGAGGGTCTGTTCTTTTCTCTTCTTTTTATATTTGTAAACTAGTGCATAATCAGCGCGTCTTAACACCTCATAATGCATTATACACGCTATTTTTTGAAGTTTTTCTTTATTATTATTATCGAGATCTATACATGTCTTTAGGCGGGAGTTGATACGAACAGTATACAGACAATCCCAGAACGATACCTCCGTCACCTTTTAATGGTACATAATTATTGAATACTGACTTTTTCACTCAACAGCGTGTCACGAAGAAGAAAAAAAATACTTGAGAAAATTTATTTCTTTTTTTTTTATGCTATACGTAATAAAGAATTTCATTAATTGTTCGATTTAAACTTATCGCATGTCACCAGTCTCTTCACCTTATCACACATGCATGCATGAAATACGTTCTACTTCCTCGAATAAAACACGATACTTTCACGCATCAGTTTAAAAACGTCTGTCAAACGTTCATATTCCATGTAGGCCTATAATTCAATACACAACAATGTCAGAGCTCATACTTATACTTCTTGGATCCGTCTTTTTATCATTTCTGATCCATATTGCTCTATACTTTCTCTCTCTCCCTGTCGATCTCTATATCTCCAGTATCACGCGGTATATCCAGTGCAGCTCTGACCCGGGTCACTCCACCTGTACCTCCTGCTCGGGGTCAGGGGGCGTGGTGACCACAGTGACGTGGACCATTTTGTTCATCACGTGTCTATTCCAGAGGTTTCTAATAGCATGAGGGCTCGTCTTTGACAGGATATTTCATGAACAATCTTTCAACAGAGGCTCTAAGTATTGCTTGAAGGACAAGTTCGCATTAATAGATACGTGATTGAGAGAATGCAGTATTATTAGTAGAACACGTCAGTGAAGGCTTGAGGAAAAGTTATATAAATTTTTGAAGTTTCATAGGGGCAACCATGGCTGCACAAGAAGACTATACTACAGCTTGTGATGCCGCGTGCGTGGAACGATATAAAGAAATTGATAAAGAAAATTCAACATGATTAATTTCGCTTTTCTCTCATAATAAAAGGGCACTTTCGGAAGTCGCGGGAATAATATTACTCTTAACAGACGTCACTATAAACAGATAAATCAAGGGAATGTGTACTTTTTTTTCAAAAATTGAAATTTTATGGAACTCTCTTGTTTTGCTTCATTCTACGCATGTGACTCCACAGACTGTTATAGTCTTCTCATCAAGCGGTGACTGCACTGAAACTTAAAGCATTCAAAACTTTTGAACGAAGTGTCCGCGGATTTCTTCAAACTTTCACTGATGTGTTCTATTACTATTGCTGCATTCACTCAATTTACATCTATATCAGTGTAAATTTTTCTTTCAAGTCTTCATGTGCCACGTTTGCACGCCCGACTCACGGTCTATATAGCCTTTTGTCAAGGCCCTCTCGCTGTAATGGGCGAGCGAAGCGAGCCCAGCCGAGCGCACCACCCCACTCAGCTGGGCTCTCTTCACCATACAGCGAGAGGGCCTTGACAAAAGGCTACGGTCTTTACGGCTTGCCAGCTTCGCGTATAATACATGCATCAAATTTTTGCTGAAACGTATGCATCCACCCCAAAACGAATAGTTTTGAATACTGGTCATTTGCAAGGAAAATAGCCAGAGCTTTAGCGTAACATTTAGGCCTACTTCACAGCAAAAGAGAAATAGGTTCAGAAGGATAGGTTTTTTTTTTCTCTCTCTCTCTCTCTCTCACTCTCTCTCTGTAAGATAGTATCATGAAAGTGTTTAGAGAAAAGAAATTACACATCATAAAATTGACGGGAGGATCAAAATTAAGACAAAAACAAATCGTGTCGTGGTAACATCAATAGGCTACTAGTATTTGGAAGCATGTTAATAACAACTTCCAACGAAAACACACATCCATTCTTATGTATAATACTTTGGATAAAGGTATTATCTAAAGGTTTTTTGTGTATTAAAATCACTAATCTACATTAGTTGCAAGGTCACTTCATAAACCCAGAAGCCCTTTACGGATGCTAAGATTCCCACTTCGGCGTATATTAATGAGAAGCAAACCTTCGGTCTCAACCTTGCTTTGAATGTTTGCTACAATAATGTCGAATTTTGGCGCCATTTCGTAAAGTGATTGGTAATTATTTCAAGTCGCTATTACCGTAGGTCCCGACTTGAAAATGAATATAATACAATTTATTCGAACGTGATGAAAGTTGTATGGAGGTTAATCGGCATGGGCTCTGCTTCGGAACTATAGACTCTGTAAAACGAATAGTGTAGAGCGCAATGTGCAAACCTATAGACAATCACATGGATTATTACAAGGCTATTAGCCAAGTCATTAAATTGAAGTATATTACCCTACTTGTCTCTCTCATGACTGTGCATCCAATCAGTTTCAAAATCACTTTACAATCATAAGCACGACCTTATTTTATAGAAGTTAAGTGATATAGTTCTTGCATTGAGGGACAGTTACGTTATTGTCATAGATAGTTAAAAATATTGCCCTTTTCCACTCTTTAACGTGACATTTGTGATTAGTGGTTTTCTCAGAATCAGTGCCTTATCTTGTGCTTCAAGTCTGTCAAAATAGTCTACGAAATTTCAAAGTTTTGTATCAATGACTCTTTTCTTATTCTCAAAGGCATGTGAAATTGACATTGATCATATTGATAGAATATAAACATGCTGCAAATGAAGTGTATGTATAGTGCGAGATAGGTGTTGCTGAGGTGGAAGATAAAGTGTTATACCTTTTCGCTACAATCCATAAGTTTAAACGTTTAGGTTTAATAGATGAGAGGGATGAGTATAATGTGAAGATTTGCAAAGGTGAATTGTAATTGTGCCTGTGTCTATCTATTTATGGGATTGTAATTACTGATGACGAGAATATTTTATACGGAAGCATAAATTCGTTCTCATGCAGGTGTAGAGATCGAGGAACCTGTTAAAACGTTTGTTTGTTTGTTTGTTTGTTTGTTTGTTTGTTTGTTTGTTTGTTTGGGTGTGTGTTTGTAAATATCTGAACTTGTAATGTAGGTTGCTAACTTTCTATAATTACAACGCTTCAACAATGGTATATCATTTTAATGATAACACAAGCCATCGATAGCTATGTCAATGTATGTTCCTGGCTGAAAGCAATAACATTTTTTTTTTACTTTTTAATTGTACATTATAGACAGAAAGGCCCTGTTCATGCTGTTACTGGGGATTTGGAGACAATGATGTTTTCATTCGTGTTGTGTCGTTGGTTGTCGGCGTGTTTCCTTTCAGAGAGTGTGATCAGTGGATTGATGTCGGCGTGAAGATTGTAATGCAGTGGGTTGCAGATCATTTTTCCGAAGGTTCGTTATTTCGGAGGTTCGTTATTCGAAATGTTTGTTATCCCGAGGTTCGTAATTCCGGAAATGAATAATATGATATACGGTTCGTTATTCCAAAGGTTTGCTATTCCGAAGGTTCATAATAATAGCACTACCCCCCCCCCCCTTCTCGTATTTTCGGAATAACGAACCTTATTTCTATTTTCGGATTAATGAAAGTTTTGAATAACGAACATAGTGCCGTATACCGGTGGACTAACAAACCCTATTTCATTTTCTAATTTAAGAACATCTGTGCGTATGCGGAATTTGTGTTTTCCGATGAAACGAACTTTCGGAATAACGAACCTTTTGTTCATTTTTGGATTAATGAACCTTGCATGGGAACTACAAACGTCAGAGTATGTATACGCCTACAATGAAATAGGAATATTTGTGATGTATATAAAAATTCACACCAATATTGTCCGTTGCCCCCGAGACAAAGAAAAACTTGTTATCAATAAAACAATTTCAGTGAAATCATTGCATGCAAAGCTTTAGTTCAAATGATTTCTTTTTTCCGAACTACAGATACAAGATATTTCACCTCGCGAAGTGTTTATAAGATTGAACTAAATCGAGTGAAACAAGCAAAACACAAAATGCGAAGCAAAATTCTTGTTATTTATAACTCATTACTTTGCAATTTTATGTGTCATTTCTATAATGTAAAAAAAAAATAACGGCATTGATGGAATCGAATTCTCGCATGCTTAATTCTTAGATGAAAAATATAGCATCGTATTAAAAGGTTTTGAAAGACTGACTGAAAGACATAAAACACAGATTGAGAAGAGTTGTTGTTGTTATTTTAAAGATCGAAAGAAGAGAGAGAGAGAGAAATGGGGCCCTATACAAATAATTTGCCCCAGACAGCACTTATAACATAAAACAAACATTATAGATCTTAAAGAGATATAAACAAGAATATTAAATGCATACCAAGTCTCCTCGAGGGAGCTCATATCGTCTCCACGAGGGAAGAGCGTCGCAAGGAATTTCTGCTAAGATGAAATTCAAGATTATATATAGTATCGTTTAAAAAGGTTTTGAAAGACTGATATACGTAGATTCTCAGATTACACCGAGCGTCGTAATGAAACTACTGCAAGGAATCACAACAACTACATGTTATATTCTGGTTTGGTCGGCATGGTCTGGACCTACTACAATAGTATGCATGTGAACAATATTGAGTAAATGCACCATACTAGCAGAATACATTAAAGAGAAGCTTTGAGGATGATCGGACAATCCGTTGAAAAGTTTTGACTTTTTAAAAGCGACGGTGCTGCCATCGATAAATATGTGTGTAGATATATATATATATATATATATATATATATATATATATATATATATATATATACCCGTATGTTGCGAATTCACGTATTGGCTCCAATATAGCGAAGAATCAAGAAATAAACTAGTAATGCATTATTTCGCCAATAAGAATGAGTTTATTGAACAACTCAAATGTCGAGACTCCTGAAGAAGGTGGAGGCCACCGAAAATTTGAGTTGTTCAATAAACTCATTCTTATTGGCGAAATAATGCAAAACTAGTTTATTTCTTGATTCTTCGCTATATATATATATATATATATATATATATATATATATATATATATATATAACTACTACTACAATTCTACTAACATCGCGCCTGGAGAACGATATAAGGAAATAGGCCTATTGCATAAAGAGAAGTTCACAAAATTTAATTTTTCTGTAAATGAAAAGTGCATCCACGTTCCCTGGACTTGCTGTTACATGTCTTAAGGGTAATGCCATCGTCCTGCTATTTTATGTCGGGTGTTCTTTTACCATGCTATAAAAGAGTAAAAATAGTATATAACTTTTCTATAAACATAGGCCTAAATTTCTTTCTATCGTTCTTCACACGTAACGTCACAACTGTTCTCATCAAAGTATCTTGCATCCCCGATTATAATCCGCACGGAAGAAAAAACAAAAAACAAAACAGACGACAAGAATTTACACGCGTGTCTATCTGACTAAGTGCACACCACACACAAATGTGATTCAATTCTGTAAAACTGGTGAATACGCGACAGATCACTGAGACGCACCGCCAAACATCATTAGGCATGATATTACATGTATTCTCATTAAAGATTTTTCAGGCTCTCTGTCCATCTCTTCCATTCATTCCAATCATTGTCCTTTGAACAAACCAAAGTGCAGATAAAGAAATCTTTAGGCCTAATTGAAATATACCGGTGGATTAACAAACCCTAAACATCTGCGCAATGTGGATCGCGCTAGCTCTACCAACAGTCCACATTATTATATATCATATATTATACATATATAATATATATTATATATTATATATATATTGTGTATATATCCGTCGGGAATATATAGTTTGTTGAGGATTGAAATATATATAGGCCCTTTGCGTCTTGATTAATCATCTCAGAACGAGCATCGTGTTTTGGTGTTTTGAAAGACTTTACCAGTCAAGTAACTTATTATTACTATAAACATGATGTGTAGCGCATGATGTTCATGTGCAATGATAGTACAGAAATCAATTAATCAAATCAAATCAAATCAAATTAAGAAATCATAAACAGGCCTCACCAATTCAGCCTATTTTCTGGCTTAGAATCTATAGATTCTAACTTTTGAGAACATGCGGATTTCTACACTGATTTTCATGACTGCATTTTGCATGCATGGTTATTTGAATAAACGACTGAGAGTATGATGACAGGAAAAAAAACAGTTTGTATGTCGTCTCTTCCCATTGAGATGTTAAGAAAAGCATCAAAAAATGGAATTCATGGAAAAATCGCGCAATACTTAGTATGGTAGGTGTTCAACACACCGACCGGGTCCATATCAACCGACCGCGCACTATAATGGCATTGCGCGTACAGAAAGAAAATGTACGCACGGGACTACGCGCAGCGGTGTTCGATTCTTCACTGGGCTACGCTACCGAGTAAAATGAGGCGAAAACAAATAAGTATTCCCTCTGAATTAACGAAATTCAGCAAAATCGAATAATATTTATCGTGTAACTACATATAACTAGGCCTACCTTTGCTGACTCGTTGTTACTATGTAGAGTATCCTTCCGTTATAAATTTGACGATTTTGACCGCAAAATTGTCACCGCCGCCGCTTGTACGATCGTGCACACACGTTACACATTTTTTTTTGACGCTTTTTATAGCCTTTATTCAGACCAATCAAAAGAAATTGTTACATTGTAGTGACACAAAAAATAACTATAATACACTGTTTAAAGGACAACAAAAGGTTGTGTGCAAAATATAGATAAAACATACAAACATACATGTGTACATTGTACACATTTGACATGATTCAGTCACAAGTCTGAATAAAGATTTTATCTAAGACAGATACAAAAAAAAAAAAGCGTGAGAGGTGATGGACTTACAAAATCTTTAAAATGTATTCAATTCACCAGTATGAACATCATAATAACTAATATCTCTCTGGGTCTTACGCAAGTGGAGATTCATAGCCAGATAATATTTGATTAAGTTTTATGGTATGAGGATCAGAGAAAATAAACAAGTGGAGCGCGGGGCAAAGCTGAAAACATCGGATATTCAAATCATTTTAAATAGATTGACTGAGGTAAATACAAAAAGAATATATTCTATATATATATCTTAACAAGATGCAATAGTTAAACCCGGTATTTCGTGAAGTATAATTTTCCCATTTCGCGTAATGTCAATTTATCCTTTAATGTTGCTTTTTCATATTCAGACTGTTTTGAGGTGGCGATTGCACATACACATGACATAATTATTTTGTCGCCCGCTACGACCGTACGAGTTGAAGCAGAAACGAGAAATGAATGTGAAAAAAACAAACTGACTCATCTAATATATTTCAATTACGATGAAACGTTTCCTAATGAAAATCAATTGAAATTCATCAAACATTCCTTCAAAAGTAATATCGAAGAATTCAAAATATATTCAAATATTATTGGGGAAAAAATGACGGCTAGAAAAAAACAGCGGCCTGTCGAAAAAAAAAAAAAAAACGCATTTAAGTGCCCTTTATACGTATTGTCAGGGTGGTCGGTTGAAATTAACAGGGCAACTGAGTGCGGAAAAAAAAATGACCCCCCACGCGTTCGAAGCCGCCATCTACTAGAGCGCGTACCTCAGATCGCATTTTCAGTGCGCGCTTGTGAATCCGGAGTATTTTCTCCACACGTGAGTAAAATTTCAGGCAAATTGTGAGATTTTTCACGTTTCTATTGATAGAAAAACGTTAGGTGGCCGGTATAACAGCACCCAACCATACTAGTACGCGTGTACCACGCACGATATGGCGTATCATGATGCGTCAGGAAATGTAATGCGCCTCGCCTTCCGCATGCGACGCGCACCCATCGCCATTGTAATACAATACATGGTGCATACACAACGCGCACAAAACACCTAAGTTAGCGCCCGGCGCGCGTATACTCATACCAAAGATTGCTCATACTCGATCTTGCAATATTGTAAAGGCTTGGGTCTAACGTTAGATTTTCTAGACGTGCAGCACAATGTCCGGCGCAAATTACGACCCACCCACGATTCTACCGGAATCAATGCATAATTTCAACACCTCTGTAAACTGATTCTAATTGTTACACGGACGGATGACCAATTTATCGTCGAAAAAAACACAATTGCTGGCGTGTTATTTGATTCACCTGCTGAGCCGTTTTCCTCTGGGGATTTGGTGAGTTTATCATACAAAATTAATATAGGCCTAGGCCTAATATGAACGTGAAGAGTTTCCCCTTACATTTCAATTCAAGTTTAAGAGTAAAATGTAGAATAACTATAAACTCCATACTGTTTGAGCAGCAAAACTGCCTAGAATCTACTTGAATGCTGTTGAAAAATACCTGGGGGTAGGCCCTAGACCAGGCTCTCTGTTCTACGTAGAACAAGGCCAATGCAAATACACGAGCCAATGGAGTAAAATGGAGTCAAAAGGGGCCTGAGCTTTCGGTACTCTAGACGTCTAGTAGCAAGGCAAGGGTCATACTTCGGCAAAATCTCGCAACGTTAGATACGACAGTCGACAGTGTAGGCCTTCAGTTTAAATCTTCAGGAAAATTCTAAAACACTAACAGAAGGATGAAACATTGTTTAAGATCTTGGGATACTGGTTTTAGATCTACTATCTACATCGGTGCATTTTTCTTGCAGCCAGTAGACTCTTGTGCTAAGGCAGTTTTAATTCATTAGAAAATACACAAACATGCACTGTACAGTTAAGTGTAACGTTAAGTGTAAAATTACTAAAAACACACATTCATAACATTCATAGGGTCTAGATTCCATGTTCATCAATCACAGAATCTATTTGAGATCAAGTGTTATTTGGCTGAATACTAGTATGTGACTCGCTGGTGGTAATTAATAGTTTCAAGGGCTGAGAATCTTTCTTAATTGTATTAAGGGTGTGTTAATATAACTTTAATTAATTTATCATTAACTTTAGAGCCTTTCTATATTTGTTTTGCTATATAGTTATGTAAATGTTGCCTGAGAAAAACGTCTAGTAGAAGTAGACATCTACACTAACGTTAGAACTGTTAGAAGCAGTGTTCTGAGACTTCTATGTTCCGCACTGTTCTATTACACTAGAACATATCTACGACTCTACGAGTACGACAGGGATTTAGACAATTAGAGTCTAGTGTAGACCCTAATTAAAGTTGATCAAGCAACAAAGCCTCGCTTTGAGGGTTTTACTTATGACAGCTGTGAGCTGGTGTTCATTCTATTTCTAGCTGGTTTTGCTTTTCTTGGCCTTATCTACTACGGTCAACAGTAATTGCAATAGGTCCTAATTACAATATACAATGTACAATACAATACATTTTCTAGTTGTTTGTTTTTCAATGGCAAACCTCTTCAGAAAATATCTAACATTGTTATTCAAATTACCCCCCCCCCCCCCATACACACCCTATGTACATGAATAATTTTCTAATTTGCTTGTCAGTTGAGGACCAACAATTTTCATCATCATCATCGTCATCATCACCTTCCAGGACTTGAGTCACGCTGCCCTTTTACCATTGGAGTCACTATGAATCAGGACTCCTCGTCCACGGACGATGATCTGGGCAGTGGTCATTCGTCCCCCTTGATCACTATCTCCCAGGACGACATCCAGGCAGTTGTGAACTCGCACACAGGTACGGTATCCACATCGGAAGGTCCTGCTCTCACAATTGTTGTAGAACTTTGACCTAGACTGATTGTCTCTTTTATTAGTATTACACAGACAATTACTAGTATAATGGGGTGCACGTCACGAGACCGACAACCACGAGTCATACAGCCTACAAGTTCTACAGCCCACGAGTCATACAGCCCATGAATTCGACAGTAAGCAAACAAGGCCCACGAGACCGACACATTAAACCCCGTGTTCTATATCTGTCGATCATGTTAGTTTGGGTTTGGGGTTTGGGGTTTTTTGTTGTTGTTGTTGTTGTTGTTGTTTTTTGCTGGTTTTTTTTTTACTTTGTGTCGGTCTCATGGGCTTTATTTGCCTAGTGTCGAACTCGTGGGCTGTAGGACTCGTGGGCTGTATGACTCATGGTTGTCGGTCTCGTGGGATGACCCTTTATAATGTCCTTGACTTTGATTTGTAAAGCCCCTTACAGAGATTGCTGGTTTTACGTTAATCTGCAAGAATACTCAGCTAATTGAAGGAGGCAACGGCGTAAATCCATACTGAGGAGTGGGGGGATGATCGGCGATAGTCACCATCACCACGATTACAAGCCCATAACCGAACCGGCGCAGCCTTGAGGGGGACGGGGGGGGGGGGGGGGGTGAGAGAAGCTTGGTAACCCCCCCCCCCCACACACACACACACACACACACACTTTACAGGGATCGGATGTCTCACTCTTTTGCATGAAATATAAAGTGGGAGGAGAGTGATATATTTCTGACAAACTGTTACAAGCGAGCTTGAAAATTGTGACATTTTACAGTCCCCAAACTGCAGTTTGTGACTGTATTTTGTCCGCTTTGGAAATTAAGGGGGGGGGGGCACCGGGTGAAACTGCTGGCAAATACTACTGACAGCAACATCAAGAGAATGGCATAACAATTAAATGCGAGCGAGCGAAGCGAGCGAGCTTGAAAATTTTGACATTTTACAGTAAAAAAAAAACTGCCGTTTTGGGCTGTATGTTTTTCGCTTTGGAAATTAAGGGGGGCGCACAGGGCGCAACTGCTGGCAGTTCGTACTGGCAGCAACATCAGGAGAATGGCATAACGATTAAATGCGAGCGAGCGAAGCGAGTGAGCTTGAAAATTTTGACATTTTACAGTCCCAAAACTGCCGTTTGTAGCTTTATTTTTAGCTTTGGAAATTAAGGGGGAGCACTGGGCGAAAACTGGTGGCAATTACTGGCAGCAACATCATGAGAATGGCATAATGATTAAATGCGAGTGTGCGAAGTGAGCGAGCTTGAAAATTTTGACATCTTACAGTCCCCAAAACTGGCATTTGTAGCTATATTTTTCGCTTTGGAAATTAAAGGGGACGCACCGGGCACAACTGCTGTCAATCACTGGCAGCAACATCAGGAGAATGTCATAGCGATTAAATGCGAGCGAGCGGAGCAAGCGAGCCTTAAAATTTTGACATTTTGCAATCCCAGAAAATGTCGTTTGTAGCTGTGTTTTTTCGCTTTGGAAATTAAGGGGAGGCACACCGGGCGAAAACTGCTGGCAATTACTGGCAGCAATATCAGGAGAATGGCATAATGATTAAATCCGAGCGAGCGGAGCGAGCGAGCTTCAAAATTTCGACTTATTACAGTCCCAAAACTGCCGTTTGTAGCTTTATTTTTAGCTTTGGGGGAGCACCGGGCGAAAACTGCTGGCAATTTATGGCAGCAACATCATGAGAATGGCATAATGATTAATGCGAGTGTGCGAAGCGAGCGAGCTTGAAAAATTTTGACATCTTACAGTCCCCCAAACTGCCATTTGTAGCTATATTTTTTGCTTTGGAGATTAGGGGGGGGGGGACGCACCGGGCACAACTGCTGTCAATCACTGGTAGCAACATAAGGGGAATGGCTTAGCGATTAAATGCGAGAGAGCGGAGCGAGCGAGCTTTAAAATTTTAACATATTACACCCCAAAAACTGCCGTTTTTAGCTATATTTTGCGATTTGGTTTGTCCCACTTTTATGGGGGAACCATCCCCCCCCCCCCCCATCGACGCCTCTGCATATGAGGGACCTTTTGTTAAGTGAAAGATATGCTGCACACTCTTTGACAAATTAGGGAAATATACGTAAATCTCAACAGTGTACTTATCGAAAGGGATCCAGTATAGCGGAGCTTTTGCATGTTTATGATTGCAATTCAACGATTTGGTGCATAGTTCTGGCGGTATTTGGACAATAATTCCATTAAGAAAGTTCGAAATTTGTCCTCATCTCGGAAATTGTTTGGGGGATAAATGATTTGCCTGCCTAAACACTTTCGTAGGGGCGGGGCAAATGCCCTTTGCCCCCCCCCCCCCCCCGAGATATTTTCGACGCCCCTGATCTTCCCTGGGTATACCCATAGATGTATCTTGACTGAATTATCAGTCACTGTCGTTCCTCATGAATGATTCAGGAAATGGAGGGGGTCCAATTATGGCAATATAGTTTTGTTATTGTTTGTTTGTTTGTTTTCGTACATATTTTGCAGATGGTCCCAAGTTACTCTCGTCTTAGCATGTTTATATGTAGGCCTACACTATTTGACGTTGTCAACGTCTGAGCCATACCTTACAGTGTATGTCCATGTCCGCGAGCGAGCGAAGCGAGCGAGCGCTTGAGAAAATTATGCATTCGATTTCCTACAAGATAGAATACTGTTCAGCTCTGTTACCTGTCTGAAGGCCGGCGTACAAACGTCATGCAATATGCCAAAATTGATACAATCACATTTCTGCTTCCTCCATTTTTTTTTCTTCAAAATTCAGGGGGGGATGATTGTACAGGCCATCCCCCCCTCCTCCATTTCAGGGGGGGATATATCCCCCCCCCCCCCATCCCCCCCGGGATTTACGCCCATGGAAGGAGGCAGCTTTAACCAGAAGAAGAAGAATCTATATGATGTAATTTGGGCAGCACTATCGGTGTTACTTGTGCTTTTAAATTGCAGTGGTATTTTTTGACATTTGTTCATACTTGTCTCCAGCACATAACACGGTCTTCTTCTTCTTCTTCTTCTTCTTCTTCTTCTTCCTCTCCTTCTTTTTATGTCGCCGCAGTTTTATTTGTTTGATTTTGTTCGTTATCGAAATAACATGTATTTACTATGGTAATAGTATAACTCTCTGAAGAAATGAAGAGCAACCAGATGAAGGTTGAAGTTGATACTTGTATTGAATACGTATATAGTAAATAGACACGGGGCCCTCGTTGTATTTAACTATTGAACTTTTCGTTGAAAAGTGATTTAAAAAGTGATATAAATGATTACTTAGAAGCACTGTATTTTAGCAGTCATATGTAAATAGTGTTATGTTTAATGAGTTTATATCATTATGAGTTTATAAATATATCATAAAAATCTAAAAACTAGGACGAAATTCATATCTCTCTCCTTGTAATGTTAAGATTTACATTACCATAATACCACCACTACTTACTATAATTTTACGGAGGACCAGTCGCATTATCTCGTAAAATGTCAGCACCAAAAACTCTATAGCAAAGTAAAGTAGCACAGCTCTAGATGCTGCGAGTTGAACATAGTGTTATTATTCTCTTCCAATCGCAAGGTGTTACTCAACAAAATATTTCCGGGCCCGCGGACTTAGACTCTAATGAGCAGCGCGTAGCGGTGGAGAAAGGGTCTGCTCTCGGGCAGCTGGACGAAGGGAGCATACAAAACACCGGACAAGCAACGACTACTTACGAATGGTGAGATAAATCTCAATAAATACTCTTCAAATTCTCTCCCTTTTTGTCATGATTTTGGCTTAGTTCTATTCTGTGACTGTCATCTATCTCAATATTCCCTGCGTAAATTGTCGACATCGCTGCTAGTTAAAATAATTGATGCTAACGGTAATGATAACTTAAAAAATATAATGCTATGCAAGGTACCGATGGGTAGCCTCTTGAATGTTTGTAATGCGCTTCCAGAGGATCTCTCCATTTACATCATTCATTATTCCAGCATTTTCAAAAGTACAGTACCCATTTCTGCACCCGCACGAATGTGGCCATTTCAGGTAAAACACGTCCATTAAGGATGTAAACTCCCAACATGATTCGAATCCCTTGGGTAAAGGTCCAGATACGAGCACACTATGACCATCACTATATCCATTTACACTCGCAGGTGAATTCCATCCTCAAAATTAGTTTTACTTTACACTTTCACTGTCCTGCATGTTCATCTGATTTTTTTTTTCTACATCTATTCACACAAACTAATTTCCAGAGTGGATGTGAATGACTTTCCTTGTGCAGGTTGATGCAGAACTATGAGGCGTCGCAGGGCTATTCCTTGCCGCGCTGTCTCATCTACGACCACTACTGCGAGTGCTGTCAGAAGGACAACATGCAGCCCGTGAACGCCGCGAGCTTCGGGAAGGTAAAATGATAATGCAGTCAAATTCAAATTCCAAATCCCGTTCATTTCTACTTTTGATAGAGATATTTATATCAATAACGGACATAATGAGTCGAACGGTAATGGAAACTAAAATTTCGCGTATAGTTCACGAAACACTTATATCTTGATCGGTTATAATATCATGCGTATTTATTAGAGAGTTCATAGCTCTCTCGTTGACATGATTGGAGAATATGACGTAATCTGAGGCTACTAGTACTCTCTCGTGCTTGACATTCGAAAACGTAAACTTTTTTTATGATGTGGGAGTCATTTTGAAACTTTTCAGTCCATGATGTTTTCATTACATATATGATTTTGATCAATATGAGGCCATCACGATCATGACGAATGTCAATGGTTTGTGAAAACATGTCATACTTTGAAATGTAACCACACTTTGTATCTTGTGTTAGGTCCGATCTCAATAAAGCTTCGTTTTGTTTTTATTTTGTTCAAAGAGATTTAGTCAACATGGCGTGCCATTGAAAATTACACAGACTTGAGAGGATTTTTATCTACTCCAAGTTATCCATGCATGTTTGAAAAAGATCTTTCGGTAATGCCGTCTCTTCATACTTGTTCGAAAGTTTTACTTTCACTCAAGTCATCCACAACAATATGCTCTACCATAGGCAGGAAGGTATAAAGCGGGCTCCAACTTTTTTTTTTTTAAACTTTCTCTGGCATTCCCGTAGATGATTCGACAGGTGTTTACCGAGTTGAAGACGCGTCGCTTGGGAACCAGAGGACAGTCCAAGTACCATTACTACGGCATACGCATACGTGGCGACTCGCCCTACTACTCCACCCTCGTGGCTTCGCAGCGCATGTCGCTGCCCTGTCCCCCTGGCGGGGCCGGGACGTCGACAGCGAAGACATTCGGTTCGCTCGCTTCCTCGCCCGTGATGACACCGCACGCATCCAGTCATGGTGATGGACTCGGCGCGAAGCGAGCTCTCATGATGACGCAGGATGGAGGAAAGGCGGGACTCGGCTGCGACCTGATGACCCCGACGCTGCCTGCATCAAAGCCAACGCTAGGAAACAGTGCTCCAGTAAACACTCATTGACTTCACTTGACCGTGAAACAGTATTGAACATTATTGGGTGGCTCAAATTCAGAAATTGTCGAACGGTTTGCTGACTGAGCTCCATGAAAGATCATGATGCATGAACCAACACTGGATTTACTGCCTTTGCAGAGAAAATCTCTGACAAATATCAGTATCTGTGGCAATTATCACTGTTTGCGAAATGGTTTATTCTAACAATACTGTCCAGGGAAAATACTGAGTATCTGAAATTCTCCCACAAACAGATTTGTAACTTTTATAAGCATTTTTAAAGGAAATTCTTAACCCCATTTTTACATAGCTCATATAATATCTTAGCAGTATCAGAGACTCGGGTAGCTGGCAGGACGCGTCAAAGATCTTTCAAAATAGAAACACTGTTATACAGTGCCTTGAGCACTCCCAAGAAATATATTGCAGAAGGAAAGAGAATTAATTATTATTGTGGTCATTGTTCGGTTTGGCTGTCCTAAAGTTAATGGTCATCATCCCGGGACCATTACAGCATTAGAAGCGATGAAACACATACTGGCACCCCAAATGATATTACACTTTGCAGTAGAACATCCAAAGCTAATGAAATAGAATGATGGCATTGCTTGAATGTGGATGACTTTCATAAAAGTCTAACGAAAGCAGTTGGAGGGGTGACTTTATACAACTTCGGATTGTGATGAATGACAGGTATAGATGTGATTTCTGAAACCCATGTTCAAAAGATGTAATTATGACCAATCTGTAATACAGTGATCCAACCCGAAAAATGCAGACTCGTACTTGTTCATAAGTTTAATTTGGAGAATTCAGATAGACAAGATTTGCCAAACTTTTTACTCACAAGTACAAAGAGCGGTAACTACAAGTATAATCACATACATTCATATTAGAACGAAGAGACAAACTGTGGATAGTTTCATTCTTCTCTTGTTAAATGCCCTGACAAAGTATTTGTTTTCACTTTAAATGACCTCAAATATTGCTCTATATCACTCTGCCTCGTCAGGTTGGACCAGTCCCACCACCCAGCGTCAGCTCCTTGATTCCTCCCGGGGAATCGATGCTGCCGGATTTTCCCAGGGCCAGTCAGCTCGTCAATCTCCCGGCTACACTGAACAAGAATGAGGTGGGGAGCTTCAGTTCCACACCTATAATCCATCCCTTCAAGCTACACTTAATTAATATGGCGGCCATCTGCACTTTCTATAGCTCTAACTTTTAACTTGTAATGCAAGATTAACTTAATTAAGTCTATTTGTATATTTTTGTTTTGAGTTAAAGTTTGTTGATTCTGTAGCTTACTACTTCTACTTGTGAAGTTAATGAGATTTATGTCGTAATATGTTGTGTTCTTTCTGTTAAAAAAAAAAAGCAAATCAATCAGTCAATTTAAGAATCTCCAAAATAAGGAGGTACAGCAACGACCAACTGTGGTTGAATGGATAAAACCACGGACTTTGAATCACAAGGTCAGTGGTTCGAGTCTCCTGCCAGCTGTGGCCGTGCCCCTTTGGCAGGGCACTTTATCTCCATTGACTAGTCCTTCGGATGGGACCTGTAAAAGCCGGTCCCGTATGGTAACTTCTGAAAAATGCTTACATCACATTAGCGGTCTCTGAAACAAACCATGGTGTACAACTTCAATTCAATGTCCAATTCGAGTTTGTTGTTCTTATAGCCACAGAATCAAAAATTTAAACAAAACACACGTACACACAAACACACCTCTACGAATATTTCACTTGCCAGTATACATGCTTCAATTTTTTTTTTTCTTCCAGATCTTAATGTCCATGTGATACCATTACATCGGCATTGTTGGCACGTTCTCCGTGCACCACTGATAGTAGCATTGCATAGGGCATTGCTCTAATTTGTTGCTCTTTAATGACTAGTATCATGTTTTGGTCGTTCTACTTTTGCTTTTGTTTGTTCGTTTGTTTGTTTGGTGGATTGTTAAACACAGGTAGATATCCTTCTTGAAGACTACAAGATACACTCAACGATGATTCTCGATGTCGTACTCAGAGGCGGCCTGGATGAGGTAAAATATTGAATGTCCGATAAGGCCGCTATTTGTATGTTGTAGTTTTAATCAGGCCATTAATTGTGTAACCACGAGAACAACAACTGTTGATACCAGCACAATAATGAAACCACCAAGCCACGTATTGGTTTTCATTATCACTCTAATACGGTTATTACAGCAGCAAGGACTGGCTTCTTGTATTGGTACAACGGCACGTGTCGTGTTATCTTATCCTAACCCAGGTTATATCAACAACAGCAACGACGACAACAACAACAACAACAACAACAATTCGTTCGAGATCCGAGTGAATAATTCAAAGACAATAGAATAAAGAATTACAGCTAAATGAGCAAAGTTGTTTTGTTTGACCGACTATAACCTGATCATCAGATTGAAAACGAAAAATCAGATCAACAGCAATTGATTCGAGTAGGGTCGTTAAACTAAAGACCATTATGCTTTTATAACTCTTTCTTTAGATGGACGCATTCCCTCACTGTCTAGATTCCTTCTGTTAGTATAATTATGGAATTAACAAATTTGTATAACTATTGTTTAATCTGTAGAAGCATGTTACGAATGTAAATGTGAAATGAAATGACCCAAGTATGTGTGTAATAACCCAAGATTGAATTATGCAAAATTCAACTCATCAGGATTTGGTTGCTCTCAGAAGGCACCACGAGCACACACCACAAAAAAAAAAAAATAAAAATAAAACAAAACAAAACAAAACAAAACAGAGCTTGCATGGTATGACCAGTGATTTTATCAAATTTCAAAATTTTCATGTTCTCTTATCCTAATAGAACAACTTTGTCATTAAAGACGTTTATATCTTTGTCAGTATGATAGGAAGCTCTAGATATGCGACGCGGGCGTTAAGACGACCGTTCTCTCTCCCTGCATTGTGTTGCAAAGTACTTCGCTGTGGCGTCGCGAAGACGCTACCTATACAAAATAGAATAGGGCCCCATGTGCTGTTCGTCATTAACTGCATCAAGCAGCTCTCTGCGCCATGAATTTGAACGGACGCTAAAATGGGATCAGAACCGTCGTGAAAACTCAGACGACGCGAGATCGGGGTTTGTTTGTTCGTTTGTTTGTTTGTTTGTTTGTTTTTTGATAAGCTATCTTGCGCAAGGGCAGAATAGGGTTCCCCCCGCCCCCTTAACGTCGGCGTCGCAAATGACGGAAAAGATGAGGAAGGTTGATGGTTACCTATACTATAGCCAGAGGTTCTGTACGCTCCGAATCTCTTCTTCGTTTCACAGATTGACTACTACGTGCAGACGTTCTGGAGTGCCCTAAGCGTGAAGCAGAGAACCCTTCTGGAGAGCTGCCCCCAAGTGTGCGAGGCGTTGGCTGTCTGTGACACCTACGTCTACCACACCATAGCATTCGTGCTCATCCCAGGGACCATTGCTCCCGTCCCAACCAAGTACGGTTCAGATGTGACAAACCACTAACTGTAAAACTGCAGAGCGTTGAATTTTACTCCACTGTTTATATAGGGCAGACTTGGAACAAGTTATTGAATCTCTTTCGCGCATTATAGCTCTATGATGTCTTTAAATTTATTCCATCACACTACAACGATATTGCAGGCCGTACATGATTTGATATTTAATTCGCAGGAAACTGCATAGCTGCATTCAACATCACAAATCAAACATTTTTAAACACAAGATTTACGCTGTATTCTCAGGCCAGGGGTGGAAGACGTGACATAGATATTACTTTGACATATGCGTGGAGATCAAGATTTTGGTAACTTTTGATCTTTATGGCGGGCACGGGAAACAAATGATCTACATCAACATCTACTGTCTACATCTAAACGTAATACTCAGTTGCTCCAAACTACTGGAGTGCAAATGTGTGTGCAGTACATGTTAGTGCTTTTCACGTAATAATAATAATGATAATACATAACATTTATAAAGCGCTTAATATCATATTTCTAAGCGCTGGGGAAAAACAAAGCTAGAGAACGAGTGAAGAAGAAAACAATAAGCAATCCACATATAAGTATAGTAAACAATCATATATATGACAACAATTACAAATACTAGTACACTACCGACACAGATAACACTTCCTAAAGAGATATGTTTTGAGGTTTGACTTAAATGAATCTAGTGTATTGGCTTGTCGGATGCTGACGGGAAGATTGTTCCATAGTTTCGGAGCAAGAGAGGAAAAGTAGTAAAGGAAGATATCTGTGTTAAGCAAGATTCTGTATTCAGTTATTGAATGGTTGTATAATTTTGCTTTTTCTTTCGGTTTTCATATTGATAGTCTGTTGCAGAGCATCCGTCAGTTTTCCTGCAGATTTCCGCAAACCGTGCAGACCACGTACCCACAGCAGTTGGCCCAATACAAGCTGCCAGGTATAAAGAGAATGTCAACAATCCATTGTTTGTTTGCTTGTTTGTTTGTTTGTTTGTTTTTATGATGAATGCTGACTTAAAAGGCCTCGGCAATCCAAATGTATGTTGACCTTTACTGATGCCTTTTGGTATGTTCGTAACCAAATACGGTAGCCAAATTCTTCATGAAAATATACATCATATTATATATTTGAAGCAAAAATATATTTGCACAAATAAAGTAATAATGATCATGGTGATGATATTAATAATAATGATAATGATAATAATATTAATAATTATTATAACAATAATGATAATAATATTAATAATTATTATAACAATAATAATAATAAGATCGATAATAATCCCGATCATGTTTGTTCATAACCCAGCTGTAGTATCATCATCCTGTAATACTTGTGCTGAGCAATATATACAATTATGTTCCTTACCCTTCATTGCAACAACAACAAAACACATTTTTAAAAAATTGTCAGAAACATTTTGGGAAAAAGAACATCGATGCTGCATGTTGTAAGTGCAGGCATATAATCATTATAGCAATGAATTGTCTCCTTTCTGGTTTATGTAAAAAAAAAAGAAAATTCTAGCATTGTTATGGCTATATACTTTTCGCATTTTCGAACACTCTTCTCTGGAATGCTATCGATCCTGTAGATGATGATCTATGAATTTGATTCGGTGTTGGTGTTTTTAGCTTTTCAACAAACGAAAACCAAATCTTAGTACAAATCATGTAAAAATTATAATCTTCGTCAACATTGTGTTGAATGATGCTAAGATTTACTAACTAGGATGAGAGGATGTAATCTATATTTCTTTCTGCTCTTTCTCAACATCACGCATGTACAACGATGTAAACGTATAGTTTGTTGTTCTTGCACTCTCTTGTGTTTTTGATTTGTTAAAGTGGCCAAGCGCTTCTCCCAACTGTTGAAGAGGAAGACTTCCCTGGCACATCTTGCTCAGGTTTGTCCAAATTCCCGATGATGTACCAATGAATGTATAAATTTCTATATATGCACAAACCATTTACAGATGATGACATAATTTGATGTCTGATTCCCATGTGCAATATCAACGATAGTATTCAGCGATTATGACATTATTTATTTCTCCGATTTATATGACATTTTTTACTAATTCCTTTATTCGACTTTATTCGACTCTTATTATTAAAGTCAATTTGAAGAGAGTGGAGTTTTCCCTTATAGGATACAAAGGAGAATTCGGGTAATGGTGTAATGAACGCGAAAAGCAACCTCTGATAATGAGTATCATGTGTCTGTCCTTAAACCGGTCACAGTGTACATGTATGCTCAATACCCGTCATTGCCCGTAAGGCACGTGGAACCTACCAGCCTTTCCTGAAGTCCGGCTCAATAAGTGAAATTCGGTGTCCTAAATGTCGGGATGCCGGACATGTATACCTTCACATATAAATGGCGCAAATTCTTGTTGGATGTATTGCAGGGGTATAGCACTAAAGGCCAAATTTTGCCGTCCCAGATAATGGAGTATCAGTAACAATCTCTGCTTAGCATGTGTAAACTGAAATTATTCAATGCTACCGTTGCGAGAAGGAACAAAATAAAACAGATTACGCTACGTCTTTATCAACATGTAATGATATGTAACACTCGTGACAAAGACAATGAGACTGATACATCAGTTTCGGGTCCTTCTGGCGCAGATTTATCATTCACGAAAGTTGTCACGTCAATAAACTGTGAACATTGCGTTTAGTGTCATATTAGTACATTTTTGGGGGGGAAAATGTCAGTATCTTTGTGCAAATTTGAGGACTAAAGATCAAGGTTCAACAAGACATATGAAATATACAAGATGATGAACTTTAGATATCAGGAATATGTGTTAATTTCATTCCGACGCGCGACGGTATTCCGGTTCATTCTTCTCGTGTAAATGACTTCATGCAGTTTTAATCATAGCAGTTTACTTGAATGGGTTAACTTATGAGACATTATGCGAGTATGTGTCTGTCTGTGTGAATGTATGTGTATGTTTGGATGTTGTTGTTGTGTGTGTGTGTGTGTGTGTGTGTGTGTGTGTGTGTGTGTGTGTGTGTGTGTGTAAAATACCCCCTTTTTGTGTCTTCTTATTTTTTTTTTCTCTGTTCCTCGTGGAAATAGGCGACTCGCAGCGCCCTGGGTGCCGATGCGACCATCACTCAGATGCGGCTTGACTGGGACCGACGCACAGAGCACGACACGGTGTGCGACCAGCTCATGTGGGCGGTGCCAGAGGCGCGGGGCGTGTCTCACCGGGAAATCCGATGTCGTGAGTGGATCGTTGAGACGTTAGAATTCCCATAATCATCACATACAAAATTAATAGGTTTTGGAGGATGAGAGTCAGTAACATATGGATGAAATGTGAAAATGTTCATAAGCCGTGGTTACATATTTCCTCATCTTTTGAACGTTGTAGCTCTTGAATGCAGTGGCATTCAGGCTAACATTTGTATGACGACTAAAACGGCACACTTCTAGTGAGGCATAATCTGCAGACATGACAGACATTCATCATTACTCGGGTTATAAACATTCACTAGTTATGATAATTGCAATGTGGTAAATATATTTTTCAAAGGTGAAGATCATGTTTACATCATTGCGCTGTTTTTGAACTAACGTTTTAAACTCTTTTTATCAAACTTAGTCATTGGTCATCTCGTAAAATCGATTTGAAATTTTTGCTGCTCAGATTCGAGAATGATTGTGAATTCCTGCATTGTACGCGGGGATGGGTTGGGGGATATAGTTCGGGTGCGTAAGGTTATGCCATATTTGCAGAAATATTATCACTGGTCACCGCTGGCTCGAAAATTGCGGATTTTTTTTTTTTTTTTTTTTAATCTGTCCGACAATCCGAGTTTGTTTGTTGTTTATTTGTTATCGCTTTTCTGACAATCCTGCCAGATATGGACAAATTCCGGGAGCTGCTTGACACACGTGCATCTGTAGAAGAACACATCAAGTGGGTGGAAGATGTCCGCTGCTACTTTGTCGAAAAGGTGAAAGGTCAAATTAGACAAGTATCGTTGAAATCACAACGCAACTGTGTATTATTAATAATAATGATGTGTATATTTTTCTACGGAGTGAAAAAGATATTATGTCGTCTGCAATTTTCTGCATTCCTCGTTCAATCCATTGCAATTACCGTTTCAGAGACCATAATACATGCACTGTTCATTAGTTGTTATATAAATCACGCATGATGTATTTTACCTGTAAGTTTCTGCTCTTCATCATGATCATGGGCATGAAATAAACAGATCTGCGCTGAATTATGATACATTAACAATCTATCTTTTCAATTATCTTCATCTCTTCATCTTCATCGTTATTTTTCTCTTTCTTTCTTTCTTTCCCTCTCCCTACCCTCCCCTTTCTCTAACTCAAACCATCACTTTTCCCATTGTCTCTCTTTGCTTTCTTGTTCTTTCTTCTCATTCCCAGGGTTTCCCGCGGGAAAGCAAGCAGTACCTGAACGCTGAGCGCGCCTTCTTGGTTGGCTGGTGCTACATCTGCAGCCTGATCATCAGAGACCAAACACTACGCAGTGCAACCAGCTTCGGTAATACATACATAGTAACACCGTAGGAGCTGGCCCGAGGATTGCCATTGCAGATAATTTCATTCGTTTTAATAAAAATGTATCCCTACACCGTACACCAAGGAGTTGATGTTTAAAATCCCTTCACGCAACCACGATCAAGTGCAGATCTTATCGCAGTCAGATGGAGAACAAGCCTTCTAACCCTTCGATGTTAGATGATCAACAGACATTATCATTTATCGGGTAAAAAGTTGACTTTTCATATGACTGTGACGTAACTAGCAGAATTTCTATTTTTATTTCAATGTACCTTCATTTCGATTTGATATAATTCTAATTTGTGTTTCAGTTGAAAAGATATCTTCTTCGTCTTTGTTAAAGATAGATCATGGACATTGTGATCAGATACGCCCTTCAGAACAGAACTCTTTAATTAGTGCTTTGGACGAAATCTTTTAATTTTTTGTCATTTTCTATTTCTTGTTAAGGATGTTTGGAGCTAACAACCTCCGATTTGCCAATGAGCCAAAAACAAAAAAAGAGGGACCAAAGGCAATACGAAATTTAAATGATATACCACAGGCCTATATGTGTAAGGTGTTTTGTTGACTGAATTTTGGATTACATTCTTGAATAATCCGAGGACAACCTAGACATGTTATCATGATTTTTAACACCAGGGTCATTCCACCTGCTCAACCTGTTCTACGAGGAATACCTTCTCTATGTGTCGGAGGTTCACAAGTATCAGCGAGAAGAAGGTGCCCTCTGGCGTCGAGTGATGGGAGTTCAAACCCCGAGTGAGTGAACACACATAGTTTGGGGCAAAGTCCAGAAAGAAATCTGCCCACAAACAGTCCAAGCAAGTACCCTGTGAGGGATAAACCTGAAATACCCTCTCATAGCCTGACAAATTCAGGCCGGATTGAATGAGGCTAAGTGGACAAAATTTTCGAACATGTTGTGCTATGACAGAGACCGTGTGAATTTTGCTCACCGCGGAGTATCCTGCAAAAGGGTCTATGAAAGGAAAGACTAATAATCTTCACTCTGAGGGAAAACGAGCGCAATCCGCGGTGAGCAAAATACACCGTGTGTGTTTTAACACACGCATGTCGAAGCGGTTTTGTCAGTTCCCATAGACTTTACACGTGAAGGCGATTCGCTTGGCACTGAGCCAGGTTCGGCGAGCTCGCTCGGTCCTCCCGTTTTATCCTCTATAGGATATTTCGGCGTTATCCCTCACAGGGTATTTGCTTGGACTGACAAAACTTGAAATCTTCCTGTCATTCTCATCTTCCATCACCATCGTGATCGCTTTCTGTTGTTACCCTGATGATAAGTACTACCTGTATCTTCAGAATCACTTTCAAAAATAGTAATTATACAAGAAACTATATTATATAGTATGATAAATATATAAGCGGTAGTACATTCGCGAGCAGCAGCAGTTGTTTTAGAAAGCCGTTTTGCATGAATTCTCATTGTCGATTGTACGTAATAAACGTATGGTAACCAACTTTGAAGTTAAAACACAGCGTGACAATAGAATGTTTCAGTGCCATTACATCAGGGGGCCGACACGTGAACAGATTCCATTCTTCATGGTCAGCATTGTCTTGAGAATGTCTGTACATAGATAACATGTCAAGTCAACAGTAATTTTTGATGTAGGCCTACTAGTAATCTCCCATGAGAGTAGTTTACACCTGAATGGGACCCTCACCTCCTCTAAAGTACAAACAGGAAAATATCTATGAGTAAGCTTTTATTTCCTGAAATGTCATAAAAAGACAGTTGTTCCCATCTCACCTCCGAAGATCCGGCGTCCATTTTGCAGATCACAGCAAGTGAGAAACATATATTATCAATGAAGAACCAAAACAGTGCTATTCGGCACACTTTCAGCACCTGTTCCAAAGAACACAGAGTTGTATTAGGCCTACACAAAAACAAAAAAAAAATGGATAGACAAGAAATCGTGTCCACAGATAAGCGTACAAAGCAGTGCAGTTGTCGCTGGTGACTAACCTCAAGACTTAACATCATCGCACTGTGGCTTAGTGGAGAAGATCTCCGACTCCTCATCGGAGGATCGGAGTTCGATTCCCGTCCAGTGCTGTACGTCCGTGGACAAGTTGTTTTTACCTATCATGTCCCTCTCGACCCAGGTTTATAAACGGGTACCTGGCAACGCTAGGGTATTAATAATGGCAGGACCCTCTGGTAGAGCAGGGGCAACACTGAAGACATGCAAGACGCTACCCTGCATAAATAAGACATTATGTTGATGATGATGATGATGATGATGATGATGATGAAAATGATGATGACGACGACGACGACGATGATGATAGTGATGATGAAGATGATGATGATTATCATTATCATTATTATCATTATTATCGTGCAATGACGGTCATTTTCACCTGCACAGTGTCGGATAGATTCCTCCTGATGGACGTCGATCTCGACGCAGACGAGTGTGACGACCTCCTAGAACAGCTGACCAGCCCCGGAAAGAGCGGGACATCTTCGGGACCAGCGATGCTCGGCAATCCCGCTGACTCGGCTGAAAGCAGGCCTACGGACACACGTAAGGTATGTTAAGACATTTTGTAGAGGTCCCGCCGACGTATCCGCGAACCTACCACATAATTACGCTAGATGATTATTGAAAAAATAAAGTTATTTAAGTAAGCAAAACAGTGAAACTCTCGTTATAATCGGAGATATTTTACATGTCTTCAGAAATAGGGACATAAGATCACGCTCACGTTTAATCATGCAAACTTGAGAAAGCGATGAAGTCATCGCCTCACAAGGGAAGCATTCGTATTGTGTCATCTATTTTACATCCTCTTACTGATATTAAAAAAAAAAGAAACTGACTTTGCACAAACAAGGACAATACCTCAAAAATCTAGTGTGCCAACTCATGAGGCCACACTTATAAAAAGAAGCCAGTAAAATGAAAATGTATATAGTATTTACAAGCAAATTCTAGTCACAATAATTCACATTTCAATCATTTCCTGCTTCAATTAAAATAGACTATCGCTATCCCGGCGCCATATCCTGCGGACACGGCTACCCCTGGCTCCGATGGCCCTAGCTGCGATCAAGCCTCAATCCGGAGTTCCGACATCATCCCCTTGGCGTTCGCCGCCTCAGCCGCGAGTCCGGGCGTCACAGGGGACGGAGACGTTCTGGCAGCAACGCCGGAGAGGGGCCGCAGCGATGCTTCCTGCTTCAGCGCTTTGTCCGGTACGAACGTTTCACCCGCCACCACTGCACAGTCAAACAAGGCCTCCACAAAAGGTACCGCTATCCCTGAATGTCTTCCAACTTCTTTGAATCGTAGGTGAACTTGCAAGGTAACAGAGATACAGCCCTTCCATAAGCATTAAACACAATTATTAAGCATAGTGTTTATGTGTCATATGATAGTAAAAGCGAACCTAACTGAGATAACGGTAAAGAGATTTTCTTTTTTTTTTTCTTTTGCTTTTCATCGTTTGTTCCATCGTTGCATCATAGTCAACATTATGTCAATCATTGTGGTCTTTAGATCTTCTTACTGCTCATTGCACCCTTATTCAAGCCATATGAACGATCCCCTTCAGAGAGGGCACACACGAAGCGTACTTCAATGAGTTGTACTGGACGTACACGAGCCTATACGCGCCCAAACACCGTCTCTTACACACACACACACACACACACACATGCACACACATCAACTTATCTACTCGCAAGAGACTAGTACCGCGGACGCTGGGGCTGTCTAAAGATGTAATCGAACTGTAAGGAGTACAAAAATGCACAAAGAGAGGGGAAATATCTCAGAATACATTCATATCTACATGAGATATCGGGTTGCATGATAGGCATCATTACCCTTGCAAGTTTCTTTTAAACGCACTTCTACTGTTCCGTTCAAAAACTCAGAACGTTTAATTGATCTATAATCAGGTCTTTGAGGGTTTGTCTTTCTTTTATTAATTGTTTGCTTCTTGTTGTTTTTGTCACGCGCCCACTTAGACCAAGCGTATTTCATGGTCCCCGTTTCCTAGGAAATTTGCCATTAATAGACCAAGGGTATCACCACTCTCTTTTCATGGTTTGGTTGTAGGCTCCTTGTTGGTGTATGGTCACTGGAACCGATAAGTCCCAGAAAACATAAGTCTGTGATTTGTGAAACAATTATTCAATCTATATCTATTATTATCATTATTATTATTGTTGTTGTTTATTCATCGATAGCATTTCATAAGGTATGATACAAAGTATCTTTCACTTGACCACTTTTTTTGATCCATGTATGATTGTTTCTTTCTGGAACAGAACTTTCTAACAAACTCAGTTGCTATGTTTAACTTCTTGAATTGGCTTTTCTCGGGGGATGGGGTAAATTATGTGTAGACTAAATGACTTAATTAATTCCATTTTCTTTTCTCAATATAATACAAGGCTCGACACTCGAAATTGGGAGGTGCTAGGTACAAGCCCAAGGCAACAAATTGATTATTTAAAGAGCAAAATTCCCCGATGGTATGAGTCTCTATCATACATCCTTAGCTCACCCCTCCTTTCCGTCCTTGTTTAGTGGTGCGATCGCCTGCAGGAGTTCTCCGACAAATAGCTCCAGGACCAGGCTCCACTTCTTTCGTCACCAGCAAGCTGGTCCGAGCCACGCTACTCCCGAGCTCCGTGTCCGACCCGCCTGCGCAGGCCGCGACCGCCGCCAGCGGGGAAGGGTCCGCCGTCGAGAAGTCCACAACGAATCCCCCACCTCCGGTCCTCACCCTAAATGTGCCTACAGTTCCGGGACTAGAGCTGCACAAAGGCCAGGTACGGATTTCCTCATTCTTGATTGCAGATTTTCATAAACATATTTCTATTTCTTCAAACAACCTGGTGTTTGTTTGTTTTTTTTTTTGTTTTTTTTTTGTTTTTTGGTTTTTTTTTACTTTTTTCTACCACAAAATGCAATTGGCGGGCCTCCAAGACAAAAAAGTTAGCGTCGAGCCTTACTTGTATAATACGCATGTGTGTTCGTGAGACTGTACTTTTGGGAAGCTTGTTAATGGCTTATCTGGGTTTTACGTTTTCCAGTGAATACAGCTTTCTTTTCTTTCTTTCCTTTTTAACCTTTATCGCGTTATTGCATCTCGAGCGAGATCAGTTGTGGTACAGTATTTAGGTATTCCTCCCTCTTGTGGTCATTCTTCATTTCGGTCTACATTTTGTTTTTATATTTGTGACCATGCACCTCAAAACAAACAAAAAGTCGCCAGGCATGAATTTTTAGTTAAGACCATATTCTGAAAGAGCAGACTTTAAGCTTTAAAATGATGTATAACTCAAATCAAATTGACTCTCCTAACCTATCTAAATATTGGAAAGAAAGCACAAACTCAGGAAAAGAGCGAACTGAGAAAAGAGGCTCTGAAGTACAGTGTCTATTCAGGCACTTAATCTTTACCAAACCGTGCTGGCTGTGCAATGAATGGGACAAAAAACAGAAAGTAAACCGCCAGAGTAACAACAATGAAGGGATTATCAGATTAAACTGAAATTAAGCGTGCCTCATTAAAATATTCTGTCCATGATTAATTCCAACTTTCAAAGCAGTAGCACTATCCTTTCAAAAGTTATTAGAGTTGAAAGTGAAGAGTGTGGACAAGGTTTTTCAAAAATTAAAAAGGGATTCTAAAGACACACCTAATCACACTATTCTACCAAAAATGATCGAGATAAACTGCTAAAAAAACACACTTTCCTGCCCGTTTTATGATACCAAATTTTAGCATAATGTAAAAGACGACCCGCTCTTTCAGAAAATATGAAAAAGTCAAGTTCGGCTAGGTTGACCCATTTCACTTATTTTCAGTCCTCACGCAAAATCAGTGTGTGCGTCTTTATGTTCGTTTTGAGGTGCACGGTCACATTTAATAATTTCTTAAATGACCTTTTTCTCCATGGCAGTTCTTGACATCTGGAGACGGCCGGAAGTACGTCATAGACGACGTGCAGACCGTAATCCAGCCAGTGACGTCACCGCAGATTACGGGCTGAGTGGATACCAGTCCTTATTATCCTTTCAGTGTAAATCCCATTAAACTACATTTGTGTATGACCAGCTTTCTGAACGCATTGTGTAGACACACGTGATGAGTGCATTTTCAGCCAATCAAACAATGGTAGCACATTACAATGTTCAAATGATATGCATTCATTTTTGGATCAATTACTGATTTTACTGTACCATTCATTATACACTAGAGTCCATATCTAATTTCTCCCTGTATTGCATAAGAGTTTTGAAAGGACGTGGAAGTTGCCCCCCCCCCCCTTTTTTTTTTTTTTTTTACAAAAAGAGTTTGGTCTTCTCCACGTGTATGTGTATGTCTACATCATAAATAATGCAGATTTTAGTCTTCCATGCGTTTTAGTAAAGCCTCTTTCCCCTTCAATCATTTTCTTTCTACATTTGTATTTTGTTTTGTTTTTAACTCTAATTGACTATGTGGACATGAAGTTGAGGATCAGAGAACATCCTAGTATTCGCTTTTGACTATTCACATGTCCTCGTACTTGACGATATTTATACGTATTGAAGTGGCACAGATCACAAGCAAGTGTTTGTTTGTTCGTTCTTTATTGTAGAGCCTGTCATAGGCGATGGGTGTTGGCTTCGTGCCCGGTAAATCATTTCTTGATCAACCTGTCACACTTGCCCAAGATATTCCCCTGTATTAGCAATCTTAGCGTACAAAAATAAGTTAGCCCCTTTTACATGAATTTTCTTCATTTGTTAACCCTTTCATCTTCTTGGGAAAGGGAGACTTAACAGAAGATTTGATGCTGTTCACTTTCTGTGAAGTTTTCTGTGACCATTTGCTATTTTGAAATGTTTACCTTATGCGTTTGCTGTGGCAGCGACTGCTTTAATTCGCGGAGTCTATTCTATGCTTTATAGGACAACTACTAACAGCTCTAAATATGGAATGTTACACAGCTTGTTTCAATTGTCTGTTTGTTTAATGATAAAAATAGCGATTAATAAAGACCTACGCAAACACAAAATATCACATTGTGGAAGCAGTGTTTGTAGTGTAGTTGTGTGGTGAAAATGTATTTAATATGTATTCAGACCTCCCAACTATTCTGAATTTGGAGGAAAGAATATGAATTTTGACCATTGCTAGTTCTTGTTTCAGTAGAAGTTTCCTATTTTTCGCGGTAGTTTTATTACGCACTTCCTAGGAGAACTGGGCCCCGTTGCTAGAAACTTTGCGTTTAAACGCAACTTGCAACTGATTGTCACTGACCAATCAAAATCATTGTTACATGCATGTCTTCTTAATAGGGCAGACCCTGAGCCAATCAGAATGGTTGTTTCAAAATTAGCAATTATTTGCAATTGATTGCAACTTTCTTGCAACGGGGCCCTGTTCTGTCTTTTCTACTTTTGAGCCAAATCATCCGTCTTTTTTTTTTTATCAGTCAGAAAAGAAGGATGGTCTTTGTATTTCATATTTGATGTATTGTGCATTACTTCAAAAACATGATAAATGCAAGACATGTATTTGCCGTAATATGTGTGTGTGTGGCCCATGGCGTGTGTGCGTATGTGTGTGTTTATCTGTTTTATACCATTCCTTTGCAACGTTATGTGTTCATTACAGCTACACTGGGAGAATTATTTTGCTGGGTGTGGGAGAGGGGTGAGGCAATTGGACGGGGTCAAGTTATCGTCGTCCACACGTTAATGACTAAATTTTGTAATGAAACAGAACAGTGATAGCTAGGTGTGTCATATCAAGGTACATGATTACACACACACACACACACACACACACACACACACACACACACACACACGACAGTACATAATGCAACTACGTACACTGTTATGCACTTATTTTCATGATCCAAATCAAAGCAATATTATATCATAAAACTACAATTACAGTATATACCAGTATATCAAAAATAGCTAACATAAGGCTAATCATATTTTTGTTAATGACGGAACCCGGGCTGAGGTCCGTTACTCAAAATAAGAGTATAAGATATGACGGCACCATCTAAAAGCTACACATAATTCTGCATAAACATCGACAGAAATGTTGAGAAATAATCCACTTTACGCGAGCTCACTTTCGTCACACAGTGTTCGTGGAGGAACTTAGAAGAGAATACGCAGAAGAGGGAGCTTGATATAAAGAATTATCGGAATAACTTTTAATATCTTTTTTGTCTGTAAATGCACTCGTACAAGGCACGTGCAACCAAGGTGATTTGATTCCATGAGATGAAATTAAGGTAGGCCTCCAATATTTGTCGTTTGTTTGTCTTTTCCTTTTTGTTTTATACCCGATTTATTCGTTACCATGTATGCGTCCATATTATACAAAGGCAAATAACCATTAAAAAAAAAAGAAAAGCATGCCCTTTAAATTTTAAAGTTGGCTAAACGGGTAGGAAGATTACTAGCTAGAGCAATAAGGGTGGACTGTACAATAGGATTGTAAAATACAGCAATTCGATTAACTTCTTTTGAAGATATGAAAGGTGAAATGTCACTAGTGTTACCTCGGAAATAAATATGATAATTTATGAAATAAATATGATAATTTGATATTTATTTGAAAGTATTGGGTATCACTATTTTCATACCGCGATTGAACAGGGACATGCAGTTGTAGAAGAGCCCAAGCATTTGCCAATGAAAACAAGTTCTCATGCAGAAATCGACATCTTTTCTTATAGTTTCGAAGGGAGGGGAGGTAACAATGTCAAATTTCATGAGCTCTGCACAAGTCTGCAATACAAAGGCAAACTCTTTCCTTACTTGCAGTTATACTTGTTGTGGTTGTGTCAACAAGAGAAGTGCACAACACTGAGTCTGTTTCACTCTGAACCCAGTATACAGCCTCCTCAACAGGCTTACATGACAGGACTGTGGGTGCGGGTGAAGGCGGTATCCAGTCGTATATTTTGATCGCACTAAGTCCTGGATCTGGTGTCATTTCAACGCGAGCTACGAGGAACGAATTATCCTTTGTGATAACTGCAAACTTCTCCTTTTCGAGTGCCAAGTCTGAGGGGAAAATGTATAGTGAAGTTAAAGTTCTCTGCACAGTTTCACATATAGCACAAATAAAGTGTTTGATGAAATTCATATCTTGTGTACCCTCCACTTCGACTTTAAAATCAGCATCAGGTGCCAATGCATACATTATTATTGTTATTATTATTATTATTATTATTTTCATTATCATTATCATTATTATTATTATCATTATCACTTATCATCATCACCATCATCATCATCATCGTTATCATCATTATCATTATTATTACTATCACTATTGTGACTTTAAAAAAACAACTATAACAAGGCTGAATTGGCATTAGGATCATTTTCGCCGACTAGTTATTTTGGCCTCTATAATGGCAATGTGTAATTTTATAGCTACATACATTTTACAAACGCAAAACGCAGTATCCCAGGGTACGACGGTACCCCGGAGTACCGCGTGGTGCAAAGCATAAACTGTAGTGTGGAGAATCACACATGACAATAAACATACTACGTGAAAGCAAGTTGTACTCATTAGTTCTCGATCACGTGTGCGTGTGTATGTGCGTTTGTGTGTGTTTTTTTTTTTTCAGCGTTTACAGATAAGCAGATAATCATGAAAATAATACATTTCAAGTTCCACTCGCTTCCCATCCGCCTGCTTTATGAAGAGTTTGTTCGCAAAAACCGATAAGTCCATATTTGCCAAATGGAGATATTTGCGATTAAAGGTCAAGAAAAATAAAGAGAATAATAAGAAAATGTTTGCTTCTTTTGACCATAACTTCAAAAATGTACCTTTACATGTAGTGACCAATATATCATTTAAAAGGTATTATTTTGTACTTTATGACAGAGGCCGTACTTCAAAATCTTCAAAAATGGACTTATCGGTTTTTGCGAACAAACTCTTCGTTTTGTTTCCGTTATTACCCAGCTGGATATATTGTGCTCGTTTTATATCACTATCTTTTTTGTAGTTATATAGTAAAAGATCAAGTTTAAAACTGAAGTTTCACAATGCCTATAGACCATGAAAGATAGAGTGGAAATGTATGCTTCCGAGGGGAATCACTATTATTTTACACCATATAAAACATCATAAAGAAGTGGTTATTTACTCATTCTTTCTTTTCACGTTCTGTTTTTGAGAAATCGATCAGTATCGATGTGAATATCGGTTGAAAAGTAAACATTAAATTTTACCTTTCTCCTTGCACAGAACCGACTGTTTGACACGCGATGCCATTGTGGAGACATTTCTGGCTGGCTTTGAAGATGAGCTCTTCGCCACAAGCTGTACGGTGCTTCCATTTACCATTTTCCTCTTACCGCAGACCGTTATTATCTCATTGCACCGCTGCGAGGGTTCACAAATTACGGAGGGATATGGAAAGTCATTCTTTTAAAAGTTGGTGTGTAAAGAAATGTGGAGCAAATTTTAAAACAGTGAAACCTTGGCCGAAATCGGAAAAGGGGAAGGTATTAATCATATAGAGAAGTTTAGCTAATGTTGATCAATAAACAGTTCCTGAACAGTCAATATCAATTTAACAACATGCAAATAATTGATTTGATAATGTATTCACCTCACAATTTGGCGAAAATTTACGCTATTAATAACTTCTCTTATCCTTATGTGACTCTTATCAGATTTTTATGCCTCCGCCACGAAGTGGTGCCGGAGGCATTATATTTTCGGGTTGTCCGTCCGTCCGTACGTCCGTACGTCCGTTCGTCCGTCCGTCCGCTTTCGTTTACGCGATAACTTGAGTAATATTTACTGGAATTTTACCAAACTTGGTCCAAGTATGAAGTATGATGGCGCAATTATTTGATTAGATTTTGGGTGAAATCGGCTAAAGGTCAAAGGTCGAGGTCAAATCATGAAATTGTATCCGTTTACGCGATAACTCAAGACTGGATAAAGCAAATTTCACCAAACTTTGTTGGAGGATGATGTATAATGGGACAATTACTTGATTAGTATTTCAGTGAAATCGGACAGAGGTCAAAGGTCAAAGATCAAGGTCAAATCCTAAAATTTATCTGTTCACGTGATAACTCAAAACTGGATGAAGCAGCTTTCACCAAACTTGGTCCAAGGATGATGTATGATAGGACAATTAGTTGAGTAGATTTTAGTGACACAGGCAAGAGGTCAAAGGTCAAACGGTCAAGGCCGAATGCTACAAAATTTATGTTGCAATTTCCCCCATATCTATGCAATGCCCAAAGGTATTTTCTTGAAACTTGGTGTGGACATGTACTACTGCGTAGAGATTCTCCAGAGAGAGTTTCATGTCATAAGGTCAAAGGTCAAAAGGTCAAAGGTTAGGTGAAAATGTTGCAGTATCACTTTTCTCGCAAATGGTTCAATGTATCTTCGTGGAACTTGGTACATACGCATGTACTGACTGGCAGGGATTATCTAGGGAATTTAGGGGTCATGGGTCAATCGTCAGGGGTCAAAAGTCAAGGTCATCTCTTCAAAATGTTACTATTTCCCTCATATACTAGTATATGCAATGCTTGCATTATTAGTTTCAAAACTTAATACATGCATTACCTAATGGAGATTCTCTGGTAAATTTCCAGCCAGAAGGTCAAAGGTCAAAGGTTAAGGGTCAAAGGCCAGATTTCAATGCCCCCCCCCCCAAAAAAAAGAATAAATAAATAAACAAATAAATAAAAAATCCATTTTGTACCGTCATTACACTCTTTCTTCATACCTTGGAAATTACTCAATGCATAAACTTATAAAAAGGTCTGTCAGAATTCAAGTAAAAATTCTCAATTCCCCATATTATGTGTACCTGCACTCTTAAAGAATTAAAGCAAACCCAGTTCAAGACATTTCTGACAAACCTGTCATTTCAATATTTTGCCAGTTATGTGAAACTGTCACGGATCACACATTGTGAAGACATTGTACTATACGCCTACTGGGAGAATCATGCATTATGGCGGAGGCATCAGTCGCCATAGCGACATTTCTAGTTATCCCTTGTGTTCATAGAAGGACAACTGGTCCAAAATTTCCCTTAAAAAAAGAAACCGAAAAGTAGGGCGCCTACCAGTGCATACGTTCTGGTAGTACAATGATGACATAATGTCCATATAATCAACAAATACCATTACTTTATCTTTTCTCAGATAATATATTCCCGTAATGAAAATTTTCGGAAGCATTATTCTCTGGGCTTGTTAGTGCAGTCCAATTTCAACCTTGACTTCAAACATCATTTAAGGGACTATTATTCAGATGCAGATAATGAAACCTACGCGGTGTAATCGTCAAATTCATTGGTGCAAGTTCAAAAATACCGAATGAAGTTGTGTTTGCCTTTAATACGCAATCTCAAACACCGCAAGTATGGAAAAGGTCTTGTTGTACGTTTGACAAAGTTCAGAAGCACCTATTTATTCTGCTTGGATTTCATAAAAATCTCCTTGCATTTTTGCGTAATTTTATATGTCAAATTGTCGATAGCTCTGCATACGTGTAATAATACTCTGAGTCTCTTTGGCAACAGTAGGGCCTATGTGACGCTTGTTGTAGCAACCACGAGGATGTTGCAAGAAAAATGATAGGTAAGGTATAGCGAGTTAATGTGAATTACATCTTTTTGCAGCTAATAGATCAAACGGAACTTGGAGTCTGAATCGCTGGCAAAGTTATAATTCATTGCAAGGTTTACAATTGATTTAGAGGATTTGCGCTCTAATGAAACTTTTCTTAAACGCCCTCAAGTACGCAGATAAAACTTGACACCCCCAAACGACGCATTTTAAGGCCTTTTCATCTGTTCTCTTTACGTGGTTCATATACCTATTAATCAAGTATTACCTTACATAAGTGTAAGCTCTTTAATAACACAGTGTTCATTTCTAAAGGAGACAGCTGTTACAAACAAGTTATCTAAGCCTACATGTTATGTGATTCACAGACTGGTGATTCATATTATTTCGTGTGTACAGTGAAGGGGCAGGGCATCCGAATTTCAATATGGGTCCCACTAGCGACGAATTATAGTTTATAATTTTGAATGAGGCAATAAATCTGTCGTCACCTGCCAATGGATTTCTAACATAAATGATAACACATTTGATTATTGTTGAACTATACACACAAAAGCCATAATGATTCTTTATTCAATTTGAAAATGAGATTCCGCATGATTGACAATATCAAACAGCATACATTCAAAACATGAAAACAGGTTCTTCAAGTTTGGCCGTTGGTAGAAAATGTATTCAACCATAATAATACATGTGCAACAATTACTTATTATGCATATAAGTTGATGCAGTATGTTCCTTCCAAAGCTCATCGAAGAAACATTATAACTTAATAAAAAGTTGACTCACCAGCAAGCTCACGTAACATGACAACAATTAGGACTCCACGCTTCATGTTAAAAGTGCCTGTACTCCTAAGACTGGCTTAAAAGAGTGAATGACTTCCTTGTGAGTGGTATAAAAAAAGGACTGAAATGACCAAGTTTACTACAATGGTCTCAGTCTCTTGCCGTTTTTCTGTCTTTCCTTTCTTTCTTTTTGTTATTAAACTCGGTACAAAACACGGAGGGTGTAAACTGCAAGGGTACTTACGGAATTTATGATGAACTTAAATTTGTTTTCACAATGACCATTCGGTTCAATAAGTTTAATAAGCTGTGGAATTACCCCCACTTGTCCATTATACAGTACACAAATTGCCGGAAGGACGTCATAAATAACAAAACAAAAAACAGTCCTTTACGACCTTTAGCTGGGAGCGATGAACGCCCTTTATTGCCCTCAGTTGGAGAAATTACATCTCTTAAAATCATAACGAGTTGGATTGCTTTAATGACATCCTCTTAATAGCCTTTACTATACTGCTTGAAAGTAAACTGTCTTTTTTACGGAATTTTCATTTCCATCTTCATTAAAACCTAAACCTAAACACCACACCATTGGGTAAGCTCAAAGAAGTTTTTCACGAAAACGTAAATGTATCAGAGGGTGTTGAAGGACAGAAAATCTCTGGATGTTAGGTCATACTTGTTTACAAGATAATCGTAGAATTGTACATTCAGTGAAGTCGAGAAAAGAGAATGTATTTACGGTGGCTATCTTTTAACTAATATATTCGTATCTTTTTCGATGTCAATAATAATCACTGAAAACATGGATATCAGCAAAAGGGAAATTCTTCCTTTAAAAAAATGCAATAGCACGAAATAGTCCTAAAAGAACACATGAACGAAATCCTTTTAGAATTACTGAGAAAACCGAACAAAACTGGACGCCTCTCCAAATGTTAATTTTTTTTTGCCACCATATGTGGAGTTAATGAAATGTTTTTCTTCTTCACCTCCTTAGCATTATACGGGGCCATCATTATCTTTTTTCTCCTTTGGCATATAAAGCAAGGTATTCTCATGATCATCCTTAGGGAGTAATCGATACAATATTGTATTGTCAAGTTAAGTTTTAAAACACAATTCAAAATTGCCTTCGTATGGCTTTTATTCTGAATCTAACTAAAGAAAAAAAAAAGAAAACGGTTGCAGTCAAGTTCAGAACATATGATTTCGATTATACAATGTGTAACAACATGCACAAATCGCTGAAAAACAACGTCCTCCACTACTGTCGGTGACAACCCCCCTCCCCCAAAAAATCCAACAACAACAACAACAACAACAACAACAACAACAACCTGTAGCCCTCTGTATACGAGAAAGACACTCCTAACAAGTAGCGAAACGTCTGACGTAGAAAATGCAAAGCACACTATAGTTTGTCTTAAAGAAGTTACCATGGAATGCCACTTTTCAATTTATTTGGCAGGAGTCAATTCCAGGTTGAGCTACTACTTTCCTTACCACTTCTTATTCACAACAGATGACGACGACGTGTGTGTGTGTGTGTGTGTGTGTGTATGGAGGAATACTTCGTATAACGTATGTGTGTTTATATATATATATATAATTATATATATATATATATATATATATATATATATATATATATATGTATGTATTATGATAAAAAATGAAGGTGTTATATACCGGGTAAGTGCTGTTGTTGTTGTTGTGTTTTTTGTTTTGTTTTGTTTTGTTTTTTGTTTTTTTTTTTTCTTTTTTGGGGGGTATTAGTGATCTGCGACTTTAATGTTCATGAAACTCGTTGACTTTGCATGTTGTATTACGTAATATTATGATTATACACATACACATCTGCTTGATAGGCTTTTATTGCCAATATCATCATAAAATAACCGTTTGACTGATCGAATAAGCTGTTGTTCATTGACTCCTCCCAGCTGTCTGTGCCAGATCTGTAACATCTATAGTCAAGACAGCATTTATCCGATGTCCACCACTCCCTTAGATGGTCGGTTCACCGTCTGTGAAAAAAAGAAGAAGAAGAAGACAAACAAAATATTATGTGTAAAGGAAATTTCATCGAGGAAAAAGAAAACTCATGCTTAGGGTAGCAGCTATACATTAGTTCTTCGTGTAAGGCAAGCTAACGTAGGCTAAACTTAATGCTTTCATTTTCATTTCATACAATGATTTCAAATACGTATATCAAAACAGCGCGTAATCAAAGTGAAACTTACTGCATCATGTTGTCATTTCTATTACTATATAGGTATAAATGCTGACTTTTCTGCCGATTTGAATTGGCAATTGACAGCAAGTAACAGACCCAATGTGCTCAGGGACAGCCGGTTTTCATTTCTTTCTTACTATCAGACGGTTCGGTGGGAAAGCACTTCCATTACTTTGTTCAGTAATTATTGATTACGGCGTCCTTTTTTGTCGCTACCTCCACGATAGATTATCGATGCCATGCAAACATTCACTTTAAAATCTAGTTAAATGATAACAGGTTCTTTGGTCTTTGTTGAAATTATCATTTGTTTGTGTGTGTTATTTTTTTGTCTGTTTTTTGTAAATAAAGACGTACATATACAAAACAGGAAATATTAAGAGTTATTACGGAACAACGATACAAGCGTATGGTTACGATTTTATATTTTTAAATCACACTATACATATTTCCTTTATATTAGATGGTGATCTCTATCGAGTTGCTTTGTTGTTTGATTGTTTGCAATGGTAAATCAAGAAAACCTCCTCACCTGCACAACTGGGCACAGCAGAAGGGTTCCACGTACCATCCCACTCACACCAGCCTGTGGCCACACCAACAAGGGTAGATGTGCCTCCACACCCGAAGTCGACCCTCTCAAACGCATTGTACTGCTGCTTGTCTGGAGATATTGTTCCCTTGTCGTCCAAGATAGGTCTACCACACGTATTCTCTGAATAAAAAGAAAAGTAATCATGTAAAACTTTTAGATGAAGCGGCAAAGATTTCATACCATCAGTACAGTATTCTACTGATTTGTATACTTAGTATACTGTACATGCACAGATGTATACATACACGAAAATAAGTGAAAAGCAAGATATTTCGTATTTAGGATACAGATTCATGAAAACGACTTGAACTAATATATACAGTATGACGTGCTAAATTCCTAAATATAGATGGAACCAAAAACACTTTTTGTTTTTCAATGATATTTTATTGATTTCATTCAAATTAATCATAACTCAACCCATTCTGGGTGTAACATGAACATAAGAACGGTACAAATGCCATTCAAAAGACAAATCCATTACCAACTTATACTCTGCCCATCATCTCCCTTCAAACATAACAACTTGATTATAAATCAATCCTACTGACCATTTCTTCACGAGAAAGTATTGACATGTACCAGAAAAAAAAAAAATGTATATATATATATGTATCTTTGACTATGGTATACTTATACTGCCAATCATCTCTCTTCAACATAACAACTCGATTATAAATCGAGTATGTAAGGGTATATATATACAAGGGTATATACATAAAAAAGCAACAAAAATACTTTATACAAACTAGAATGAAATCATTTCATTGAAATCAAATCCCCATCCCCCACCAACCCCGATGCACTCAAACCTATCCCACACCCCCACCACAACCCCAAACACATACATCCACAACCACCACACACATACACCCCAAACACCAACACACATACACACCAACACCAAAAACGCACATACACACATACACCCCACACACAAAACACACCCGAAGCGATACCACCTTCCTTCCTAATAAAAACGACTTTCAAATTTAGAAACATTTTCCCATTTCAGCAAATGTAATCCCAACTTATTTCTTTTTATAGCAATTTCTTTTTCTTCATCCCGAAAACTTATTATTCTTTTACAAATTTCCTCCAAAGTAGGAATTTTTCCCTCCGACCTAGATCTAAAAATGATATATTTCAAAATAAAAATTATTGTATTATAAAATTTTACTTTTGGATCCCTTCCCACACACACTCACTCACACCTGCACACACACACACACACACACACACACACACAAGAAAACACTAGTGGGCAATAACTGTAGAATGTGCTGAATAAAGTCAAAGACAAAAAATGAAAGAAACAAAATATGGTGTGGCAAAACATATTTTCTTACATTTTGTTTCTTTCCCCGTTTTGATGCCAAAAAAAAAAAAAGGCAAGCTGCAGGGCTGCAGACTACTGTATACGCTGAATATTTCACGAGGTTTTTATTTTCGCGAATTTCGCGAGTCAGGTGCTATCAATTTATTATTATCTAACTGAGGAAGACGGAATTAAATAATAAATAGAAACTAATTGCGTTTTCTCCTCGCATGTACCATTTCCTCCTGACATGAGAGAAATAAATCTATATGTGACTGAATTTTGCTGCATTCCATGTGCATAAATCGACCTTGATCATTTTGCATGTCACTGTCATTACCATAACAAGCAGGACCAAACGGAATCAACCAGGTTCCTCCAACGCAGTCATTATAGGTTGGCCCGGAGAGAATTCCCGCACATTGATACAGTATGCGATCCCCTCTCTCGTAGCAGTCTTTGTGTGGCGCTGGATCGTGGTACGTTCCAAGTTGTGTCGGTATATTCTGAAAACGACATTCTATGCGAAGAGAGAAAAAAGTGCGTTTATTATTGATCAAGTGATAAATGAAACATAATGGAATAGGTCATTATGATTCTGATTGTATAAACAATTGTGAACTGACGCGAAAATTCAGCAACTCAGCAAACTAGCAAATCAAGCTCACATCCAAAACTTATAGAGGTAAAGAGAGATGAAACCCAAGGAACCAAATAAATGTATACGTGGATTAAGTGATTGCAGCAACGTTTGTAGAACACATCAGTGAATTTGGGGACAAATCGGAAAATCCGTTCAAAAGTTATGAATTAAAGTTTCGGTGCCATTATTTTTGGGATAGGAAGACTACAACACTTTGTGACGTCGCACATGGACATGGATTCGAAGAAATAATCGAATTCATCATAATATCTTCATTTTGTAGCTTAAAGTTAAAACATTCGACCTGCCTCTTTCAGAAGATAAGCGGAATCAACATATACCTGATTATACGCAGATAATGTAAGTGTAAAGACGATGGAACGTGTATACTTTTCTTTCTTTTGTTTTTAATTCTCTTAATATGAAAAAATGATAACTTGTCTCATGTCAGGTACTAGATAAGGGTTATCAGTTAGTGCGTTCTTCTTTTCAAATGGCACTAGGAGGAGGTTTATATGGAAGGAAGCAAAACACGGCATCAATTCCGTGAATTCTGATTAAACTCAGAGGGAAGAGAACAGTGATATAATATTACATGTACTTGACGCGCAAATACATGTATACGTAAAATATTACTCTAAAGTCCTACACTTTTGGCAGAACAATGCGTTCGAGTCATTTAGATAAACAAGTTTAAACCCCAAACATTTTCGTTGTCAAGTTGTAGTCATCCCAGCAAACCAGGTAAATGACACTTATCTTGTCTTTGGTTATTACGCTTTCACTTCTTTTCTTACTGTCAATTGACTGTTGTCTGTAGAACGACATAGGCCCTACTATACTCTAATTTTGTGTAACTTTTTTTTGTTCACGTAAACTAATTACTATGTCTAGGTATCTGTGCAAAAAAAAAAATAAAAAAACACACATTCACGTATATTCATGCAGTGATTTTATTCACAAAATAATTCAAAGTGGTTTAATTTATTAAGGGTGCGTATACTTACGTTGTGACGCGCAGGCTGAGGTGGCGTTTGCGTATAACAAAATTAAAGTAAAAACACGTGAACTTATTGTAGACAGACAAGATAATGTTTACCCTTCAAATTAGCAAATGATGTCTCTGTATATATCCTTATAATTATGACACTTTCTGTCATGTGCTTCAATATCTTCAATATCATTTTCATGTAAGTACATTCTATTCTTTTTTGTGTGTTGCTATATTCATTTATCGGCCAAATGTCGGTTAGAAATATTAATTCCCTTTACTCATGAGCCAATAAATAAACGAACAAAACAGTTTTCCTCATGAAATTTCTTCGCAAAGAAGGTTTATATGACCGGTCTTAAACATGAGCGAAATATTCAAATTTGTGCATACGTGCATGAAATGCAAATGTTTTGCATGGGTTAGAAATCTGAACTTTGCCCTCGTCATATGAAATTAGATTAAGTGCCCTTTGTTGATGAACAATTTGCAACAACGGACACGTTTCGATAAGTTCAAACAATGCATTGTAAATTGCGAATGAACCCCACGTAATGGACTCTACTATCAAATATTTGTCCCTTTTGCAAAGGTAAGCACTATTGGAAAGAACGCATACAAGAGAATAAAAAAAGAAACATGACAAAGAAAATTTGGTAGGACATATACACTAATCACGCAAACCTGAAATGCACGTAACAGGATATGTAATATATCCGAAGGTTGATAGTGTTATTCAGAGTTTGACAAGATCCTAAAAGTATCTTTGTGATTTCTTACAAATCATTACAGACAAGACAACGCAGAACATAAAAAACAAAGCTTAAAAATGTGAAAATCAGATTTCATGATAACGAAACATTTCTTGACCAGTCCTTATGAATATTCAAATGAGCACGATAAAGATGCCATGCTCTCACAATTCTTTATTCATTTCATACACAGAAATGAGAAAAATCTCATATTTCAGCTGTATAGATATAAGGCTTGCTTTAAAACCACCCTAAATAAAAAAACAAACAAAAAACAAACAAATGTGAACTCTGATATATCTTGATATGAGAACATGCCTTTACTTGTATTAGCTAAAAATATTTTTTTTTTCCAAATTTCATATATAACATACATGAAAAATTGAGAAGGCATGACATCATGACAAATACACAAACAAAAACAGTAATGCTCACCTGCACAGCTGGGCACGGTAGAAGGGTTCCAAGTACCACCAGACTCACATCTACTTGTGGTCACACCAACGAGAGAAGAAGTGTTGTCGCACCCGAAGGTCACCGTCTCGAATGCACTGTACTGAGATTTGTCAGGAGAGATGGTGCCCTTGTCGTCTAATGTAGGCCTAGGGCAAAAATCGGCTGGATGGATAAATGAGATGGTGCCAAATGTATTTTGGGTCGTACTAACGAAGAAGCAGAATATCTTATTGTCATTAGATTTTTGTAAATCATAACGAGCGAACCGAAGAAGACAGTGTACGTATGAATCTGCGCAACACACATGTAGAAAATTCAATAACTTATTTCTCATTTTCATCATCCAGTGTGCATACCTCGGCTTTTTAAGGGGAATAGAAATTATCACAAAGTGAACTGAACATGAAAACTACATGTTTTAATTCATAGTTTATACTGAGCAGTAAAAATGACGGTGTTACTTTTTTGAGACAAATTTCTCTCTCTGATATCAAGTAAGCAAGCAACACTTTTAAGATTGCCAGCTCACATAGACGGACTTGTTTTTACCACAGTTGTATAAAGATACTTTGCCGGATAGATCGAACTTGATAGCTATACTTCTACTTCTACTTCAGTACTCGACAGGATCCATCACTCTGAATGTAGCGTCGAGGGGACTAGTGACTATTTGAAGCTAAGAATTCATCTACCTTTTTGTAATAGTTGCAGGTATAGACTTCCCCAAAGAGAAGAGAGAAGAAACACAAAATCCAGTATATGGGGCTACCGTAGACGGCCTTTCCTTTTAGATGTCATTTTAAGGACGTTTAATATTTCACATAAGCTTTGACAGGCCACGTGACATTTTAGATGTATCATTATACCTTCACATGTAGGGGCAAATGGAATGGCCCAAGTTCCACCGTTGCAGTCATTGTAGGGAGGTCCGTACAGAGTTCCTCCGGTACATTGATAGAGAATACGGGTGCCGCTATCATAGCAGTCTTGTGTAGGACTTGGATCGAAGTAGGTTCCTTCTTGTGCCGGTAAATCTTCAAAACAACATTCTATATGAAAGAGATAGCATGGAGAAATTGCAATTCCACGTTTTGAAAGGGAGGGGACTGGAGGATTGGGTGTTAAGGATTCGAGTATTCCTTTAAACACTTGATTGATCTGGGACAAATGTGATGCATCACAATCGGGAATTCTCTTCGTCATATGAAAAACAAAACCAGTGAAGAAGGCCCTTGTGCGTAAATAATATTCAAACGTATATTAGGCTTTATGTACCAACCGCCTATACTTGCCTCGATGCACTAATGGTGGACAGATCTCTCCTATTCCGACGTATTGATTCCTCTAACATTTCTTTTCTCAGTATTTTCCGATTCCCTAGACTTGGCTCCCAATATTTTGCATCATACGAATACTGCAACCATAGCAGTAGTCATTCCTATAATTGAAACTTCTTTATCTCGATCATAGACCCTTATTCAAATTCTCTTATTTCAATTGACTCACACAGAGATGAGCCAACACTGACAAGCGAGTTATATTCTCTTGCGGATGGCGGTGGGGAAGGGGTTAAGAAATATAGCTTTGTGGGAAGGCATTGTTGCCATAGCAACATTTGATTTGTTATACTCAAATCCTGCTAGGGGAGGGCGACAAGAATAAAGTCATCAGTACTCATAGTCATGCATTATTATTATTTTTTTTTATGCTTCGAAGTGCCTGCATGGCTTGCGAAGCGGGACAGGGAAAGTGGTAGTGGGAGTCGTCGTGTGCACCTTCCCCAAATCCTAATGGGGACGAGGGAGAGAAAAAGAAGGGCTAGAAGCAGAACTAATGACAATGCGGTGTATCTGTGTTTTCTTTTCTTTAACCAGTTTTTCTTCGACACCATGTTCATTTTCAAATAACAGATCGCTTTTGTTTGACATCAAACATGTTATTTAGCTGGGATAAACTGTTTTACTAGATACTCCATGGGAAAGTCCCTCCCCGTTGTCTCTGCAAATACATTTCCACAAACACCAAAATCAACAATAACAACAGAATCAATCTGTAAATACATTTTTAAAATGTGGGGTTTTTTTTTTCGTGTTTAAGGGTAATTTTCATTTCAAATCCTGAAATATGTACGGGGGTATTTCATTTCTAAATTTGTTCAGACTACGGTTTCACCACAAATAATGATATCACGAAACTGCACCGAAACATGTCAGAACCCAGGGAAAATTGAACCAAATAAAAGTGTGATTGGCGATGTCAAGGAACTGAAGAAAAATAAAGGATTCAATTCCCATGAATTCTGATTAACAACAACAAAAAAAAAAACCCACAGACACATAGAAGAACAGTACTTGAGTGGAGTTATACGTGAGACATTACAATCAGAAGTCATTCTTAGTCGTACGCTTCGGCAGATTAATATGAACAAATTAAACCCTTCTTATTTTTCGTGCAGCAAATAATGCCCATGATATTCATTTTATCCTATAATAACGTTTTTATTTTTTTTTGTACATACACGCCGCGTATGATCTAATTACAAAATAGTGAAAGTAATCATGTATGTATATTATAGTTACATGTATCGTTGTAGATTTTATCAATCCATAGTAGGTTTGTACAAGCATTCCATGGTGCCGTAAACACACACACACAGAAACATTATGCGGTGGGTATATTTTGCATTACTATTTGAATTCACATAAATCCAGATTTAAATTCAAACTGGTTTACACTCATGACACTCATTGCACTCCTTAGAAGTGTGTATGTACTTACGAGCCGACGTACAGGAAGAGGTGTCATCTACGTAAAAAAGAAAAAAAATAGAGAAGAAAAATTGTTTGATTATTGATGATAGACAGCTTACTTGCTTGTATATTCAGTTCATTTCAGCTCATTTCAATTACTTTCAGACAATGTGTATTTGTGTATGCATCCTTAACAGTGCTGAAAGCTATAACTCCTTGTCTATCTTGTGCTTCGAACAGTGGAATTGTTCAAGTTTTGTTTTCACTGTGATTTCACTATTGTTTTTATTTGTTCCAAACATCCATTCCCTACCTTCATGTGCTAAGAATCAGATGAAAGTTACGTTTATATCGCATGGGTTCATGAACACAACAAAACACAAATCACAAACACGAAGTTCGTGCGTGCATTTTCTGGTGCAGAATTTAATCATTGATTTATAATATTATCTTTCATACTTCGATGTTCCCAGAACGCAATTGTCGATCATTTAAACTCTGACCTCCCCACATAAAAGGGTAGGATCTCCTCTAGTTTCCCCAAAGAATAAATATGCATTATATGTATTATATACATATAACGGCTGAAGAAAACATCTCCAATTATGTGTGTTGCTTATCTGAGTGAGAAAAGTTGATGAAAGTACATAAAACGAAAAAAACAACTCGCAATGATACTCCAATACCATTTCCTTCCCGTACTGCTAATGCGAGTATTGAATAGAAGCAAAACACACACACACACACACACACACACACACACACACACACACACACACATACACACACAAGAAAAAAACAAACAAACGAAACAGGAGAAACAAAACTTAGTAAGACATATAGGCCGTCACAATCGTTAGAGATAATCAATAGGGACAGTCGTTAGAATTTGACAAAAGCCTAACATGTCTTTAGTGTCTTAAAAAGTATAGCCAATCCAACGCATAGTATGAGTGTAATAAGAAACCCACGTTCTTTATAGAGTTCAAGAACATAAACTTTATGACATAATGAATTAATAAACCAAACTTGCCATACAGAAAACTATAATCTGATCATTGCTGCTATCATGGGTATAGTTCGCTTTCACACTAGTTTGATTAAAGGGTATCAAACAATGTTAAAAGCATGATGTGCATGTACGTGGTGTGCATTATCTGTGTGGGCGATATCAATAGACAACGCTGTCTTACCATGACAGGACGGCTCTGGTGCACTCCAACTTGCGTCTGTACAAGTAATGGTAACGGCTCCCACCAGAGTGTAGCCAGAATTACAGGTGAAGGTGACTACCTCCCCGTGGTAGTACGGTGAGGTATCACCCGATCTTTGTCCGTTGGGGAACGTGGACGCCAAGACACCACAGTTTTCTATGAAGTAAAATGTACCCATGTGTGAGTTATGACTATACAATACACACACACACACACACACACATGAACATGGGCAAGTTTCTTTATGTGAAGTATGTGGTATACATATTTCATCCTTAGTCTCCAAAACCCTAAATATGTGACAACATGGTTTTCCAAACAATAATAATGATTCTTATTAGTACGATCGACACACTGTGATGATACCCGCCAACTTTTTCCTTTCCCCACAAGCAATTCATTCTTCGAAAAAGCACCCTCTCACCAAGCATTTATATGAAAGTTTCAAGATTAAATCATTCCTTTGATAATGACAACCTACTTTCTTAGATTTAAATATTTTTTCTTTTCTATTATATTGCTTGTTCAACACAAAGTTTGTACGTTATAATCCGATGGTGTACTCGCGCATTTTTCTTTCCCCCCCCCCCCCTCTCTCTCTCTCTCTCTCCCTTCTGCGTCTCTTTCATTCTTCCTAGACGTTTAGTTATCAACTTAATCCGAGGTACAGTTGAATGTTCAAAACGGAATGTTTACCTTCTAATCAATATTTTGCCATGGCATTATATTTACCGATATAAATGTTATCACCTGGATCTTCAATGTTGTTTTTTGTTTGTTTGTTTGTTTGTTTGTTTGTTTGTTTGTTTGTTTGTTTGTTTGTTTGTTTTACTGAATGAAATAATATACAGAGGCCAACTAGGTATGGGATATTATGCTCACCGTAGCACACGGGGTCAGCAACATCGAAGTTCCCATTGCTACAAGTCATGTCTGTATCCGTTCCAGTCCCTGTCGAGTAGCCGGGATCGCATTCCACCGTGATGGTGGTGGCGTGATCTACCAGTGGGAGCTGCGTGGCGTAGTCAGAGTTAGCTACCACAGGTGGAACGCACTTGTCTAGATCGTGAATAAACAAGAAAACGCACAGCCTGTATGAAGGGGATATCGGTCTAGTAAAAGTTGTTCCCGCGCAGCTAAACAGATGTTAGACTGCATGTAGAGTGCTTATATATTACGTTGTCGGGAGGGGTGGGTGGGGGTTAGAAATTATCTTAACAATAAGGTAATCATTGAATGAGTGCCTCTATCTTTATATCTGCACGCGTTAACAAAGTACCGGTTTGAGAGAGAAACAGGAATTCGAATAATGTGTTGCCAAGAAGAGAATCTGATGTAAACAAAGCAATGGACTTTTGCAATCAAAGCAATAATCGTGTATATGAAAAAAAAAAAGCGCACAAAAGAAAGACATTGTTCTCTGACTCTAATTAATGAATACTAACCAAGAAAATGAAGAGAAGATAACAACAGAAAGCAGAAATGTGGTTTCCGAGGTGTGAAGACGGCACTCAAAGAGAGATTATCGTAATGACATCTGGCATTTTAGAATAGTCATGAGAATGATTATGTATTGTGCATCAGACACGCCTTACGCGGACTGCAGCATGGTTTTCTTGCTTTTCCTCACAAAGTAGTACACTTTCACACGTACACTCGCGCGTATATTATTTCTGAGGTAGCTGGTGTATCAAAATGATACGAACATTTACATATGCATATACCAGTTGATGAATAAGTACTTGGATGAAATTATAAACAGATTAAAAACCGCATTTTCTCTCTCTCTCTCTCTCTCTCTCTCTCTCTCTCTCCTTTGTGCGTCTCTTTCATTCTTCCTAGACGTTTAGTTATCAACTTGATCCGAGGTACAGTTGAATGTTCAAAACGGAATGTTCGCCTTCTAATCGATATTTTGCCATGGCATTATATTCACCGATGTTATCACCTGGATCTTCAATGTTGTTGGTTTTTGTTTGTTTGTTTGTTTGTTTACTGAATGAAATAATATTCAGAGGCCCACAAGATATGGGATAATGCTCACCGTAGCACACGGGGTCAGGCACATCGAAGTTCCCATCCCTACAAGTCATGTCTGTATCCGTTCCAGTCCCTGTCGAGTAGCTGGGATCGCACTTCACTGTGATGGTGGTGGCGTGATCTACCGGTGGGAGCTGCGTGGCGTAGTCAGAGTTAGCTACCACAGGTGGGACGCACTTGTCTAGATCGGGAATAAACGGGGTAAACGCACAGCCTGTATGAAGGGGATATCGGTCTAATAAAAGCTGTTCCCGCGCAGCTAAACAGATGTTAGATTTTTTTGATAGATACTTTATTTTCTGCAAATTAATATACAAAAGTTACATAATCATGAACATGTGGAAAACATACAAAGTAAATTTAAAACAGAGTCGTTTGACTTGCATAAACAACGATATAAAAGGAAATTAATGATATACAGTATGCATGTCGACTTATGCAGCAGGGATTACAATAACAATTGTAGTTAAGCGATTTTGCAGAGGGTCGCCATTGACTGTAAGCATTGCTTGAAAGGATGGCCGGCCCGAGGAAAAGGTAGGCACGTATACTAGATTCGTAACAATACAAATTCTGCTGCGGAGATTCAGGGGAAAATAAACTCTGATGTGTGATGGCGGTGAATGTGCGTGCAAGTGCAAGTGCTTGAAAGTGCACAAGGGCAGACAGGCTGGAATTTAAAATAATAGAATTGGTCTGCTGGAAGAGGGAACGATATGCGATGTTGCTGTCGGGAAACCAACATTAGTCATAACATTATAAATTATTTGTTTTTAGATCGTATTTGAAGTATACTGTAATAAAATGTGCTTCTTTAAGTTTGCTTTGAATGAAAACAAGGAGGCACACTGTTTCAACTCCTCAGGAAGAGTGTTCCATGTATCCGGACCGTGATGTCTGAACGACTTTTGAACAAGTAAAAGCTTTGGATTACTTAAATAAAAATCATGGGGACGACGGGGTATGAGTGAATATGATCATTGATTCGGGCATTATGAAAAAAAAAATGGTAATAAATTTCGAGTGTGTTATACATAAATATGGCAGTCAGATATAAATGTATATCATGGGCCTTTAGAGTTTTTAGGCGATAAAATATGGGATCAGTGTGAGCCAAGAAATTTGAATGTGTGCATATACGAAGAGCCTTTTTCTGAAGAAGAAAAACTGTGTTCAATTTAGTTTTGCTACAGTTGCCCCATACAATATTGCAATACATTACATATGGTAAAAATAAAGTGTTATATAATATAACATTATTAAAGTTTGATCATTAAATAAATACTTTATTCTCCTTAAAACACCAGTTGCTTTAGATATTGCCGTTGTAATATTCTGGACATGAGTATTCCAAGTTAGATTGCTATCTCTCTCTTAGGGTCACTCCTAGGAACTTGGTTGAATGTTTCTCAGCAATGTTTGTATCATCAATAGAAATACTTTGAGGAAGGTGGTATTGGGATTGAAGCGTATGAAAGTGTATAAAACATGTCTTATCAATATTCAATGAAAGCTTGTTACTTCTAAACCATTTCGAGATGTTGCTTAATTCCATATTCAGTTTATCAACCAGTGTTGCAATGTCCTTATGGGAATAAAAAAAAAAAACGTTGGTGTCGTCTGGAAATAAGATGAATTTTAAACGAGGAGAGGAATTGACAATATTAACGTAAATCAAAAAAAAATTGCATGTAGAGTGCTTACATAGTATACGGTTTCGGGAGGTGGTGGGTGGGGGTTAGAAATTATCTTAACAAAGGTAATCATTGAATGAGTGCCTCTATCTTTATATCTGCACGCGTTAACAAAGTACCGGTTTGAAAGAGAAACAGAAAGGGAATAAACTTACATATTTGAAAAAAGAATAGACATTGTAGTATCTAGTAAAACGTTTTTTGTCGAAAAACAGAAGTTCTGTTAGAAAAAAATAAACGTACTAGGACAACATTTCTTGACAATTTCATAAATATTGCCCTTGCATAATTACGTTCACAAGAAGGCCTATATAGCAATGACAACTCTTTTCATCCAAGCTTTGGGTGGCAAGAATCACTTTATGTCCCCCTTTCTTGACTTGAATTAGTTTTTGCATGTGATGAGCTTTAGATCGGAACCAGAGCAAATGGTAATATACCACAAGCCCATAAAGAAGAGTAATGTGTCTGTTGGTGTGTTATGCATGAAGTAAGTACCATGTCAGTTTGTCATGGGTGACGTAAGCTCGAGTAATCATGCTCACCTGCACAGCTAGGCACGGTAGAAGGATTCCACGTACCACCAGACTCACACCTACTTGTGGTCACACCCACGAGAGAAGAGTTGTCGCACCCAAAGGTGACTGTCTCGAATGCATTGTACTCCGATTTGTCAGGAAATATCGTGCCCTTGTCGTCTAGGGTAGGATTAGGGCACGTATTGTCTGAATGGAAAGAGTTTGAAACGAGACTTGTGAAAGGATTGTACAGGGATATTGTAATGACGAAGAAGCACCATATTTTATCGTTATTCTAATAATGAGAAGACCAGCGCGAAAATTTTGAAACGAAGAAGAAATAAATAAACAGTACACACGTCTCGCACCGATACCCATGCAGAAAGTATCCTGTATCTAGTTTTCGTCATTGGAATCACCGACAAAATATGGAAGGATAATTCTTTCATGCCTCATTCAAGGAGTATAGAAATAAGGATACTAAAGTAAAAGTAGTTTATCCTTTACAGTAAAAATATATATCAGATATCCAGTGAGCAAGCTGAACTGTGAAACGTTGTCAGCTGATGCGTGGCAAATGTTGTTTACCGCATACGCTATATGCGATACTTTGCTTTACTTTGGAACAAACGCAAATAGCAAACGTACGAACATGTTTTATGGTGATTGTTTGTTATAGTTGCTGGTAAACTTTTTCGAACAAGAATGGACAATAATCAAATCCAATAACATGTTGACCCATTGTCATTGAGATGTCAATTTAAAGGACGCTTAATATTTCATATATGAGCTCTGACAGGCCATGTGACATTTTAGACGTATCACTATACCTTCACATGTGGGGGCAAATGGAATGGCCCATTGTCCATCGCTGCCGCAGTCGTTAAAGGGAGGCCCGTACAGAGTACCAGGGCATTGATAGAGAATACGGTCGCCGCCATCGTAGCAGTCTTGTTTTGGAGATGGGTCATTATACGTTCCTTCTTGTGCCGGTATATCTTCAAAACAGCATTCTGTAATGAGAGAACAACATGAAGCACCGACAGTTAGATGGATTGAAGCAATAAAAGTGGATTCGTGCTCTATATTTGTTATTGTTTTGTTCTGTTTTGCTCTTTTGTGTGTGTGTGTGTGTGTGGGGGGGGGGGTTACCGACTCGCAATCATTAATCTAGGACAAACAAACACAATGCAAGAACAACTAATGAAATTGAAATTTAAAAAAAAAAGTCATCACGGCCACAATTTATGACAGAGTCGACGTGCCATTCTTTTTTTATAGACGTCACATTTCTGTCAAGCCTAATAGCATCGAAAGGTCATCATTGTGGTTGTACAGGACATTATATCGAATGTGAATGTTGTGTCCATTTTTTTATTCAGCAGAATTTTCATTGCCAGTGGCATTGCACATATCTCTCTAAAAAAAGAAGAGTGAAAATCTTCACTCTTGAAGGAGTGAATAACAGAAAAGAGTGAGTTTCGAGTGAAATTGGAGTGAATAATTAGTGAAAATGTTAATTTTCACTAATTTTGGAGTGACCTCAGGGATCACTCGAAGATTTTGGAGTGATCCCTGAGGTCACTCCAAAATTAGTGAAAATGAACATTTTCACTCGAAATTCGCTCCAATTTCACTCTAAACTCACTCTTTTCTGTTATTCACTCCTTCAAGAGTGAAGATTTTCACTCTATCGTTTTTTAGAGAGTACAGACAACATAATGAATTACACACTAATCCCTGTGAGATCTGAGATCTTTAAAGTGGAAATTCAAAGAAAATTATACAACTTGGTATAAATTATGTGCTGTGTTTTATTCATGCTAGAATCTTGGAAATTACAAAATGTAAGACTTTTGCTCATTCCACTGCGGGGAATGCAACAAGAGCAAAGAGAAAATCTTTACGATGTCTGGCGTAATGCAAGCACTTCGGATAAATTTGGGAAAATTCGGCGAAGGTTTTACTGATGTAATAAACTGGTCCAATCTAACAGCAGCAGACGACTTGCCGCAGCTAAAACATTATCATATTACAAGTGCATTCATTTGCTACTGAAGAAGAGGTTAAATTTCAGTGAATGGGGCTAATTGTGATAATTGTAATTGCGATTTTGTGATCTTTGAGATGAAATACTAATGTTGAATATATTTATGAATTGTCAAGGTAAATGCATCGCTTTGTAACTGTCGAGGTTTCAAAAAGTTTAATCCTGCTCCACTTATAACTGTATAAGCTGTAAGTAAAGAGCTTATGATCCCCACTTCATGCTCCGAAGATTTTTGGCAAAGTGCATCATTACTGAGTCACTATAGTTACAAAATTGGAAAGTGTTAATTAACCGAAGCGGAGCCGAACTCGCATAAATAAACCCTGCTCTCTAAACAAGGTTGATCCTGATCCTATGACTATCTGCATTTGTATAGCGTGAATCATTATAATGCATGTTGAGTTTGGACGCGTATGAACTGAGTTTTATTTTCAAGATCCACGGAATGGGAACTAACGACACATTTTAGCTCTGCCACGTCAAATCAAGTAAAGGGGAAAAGAAACAACAAAAGATGATGATAATGATATATGATAATATGAGTAAGAGTATGTAGCGACGGGAACAATAAATCACTCGAATAGGCACAAATGATGCAAAGGGTAGCAACATTTTAGTCACCAAATTACAGAAAAAACACAACAATAAAATATGTCGAAAAAAAAACCCAAACAGATGATTAAAATGATTGAAATCCACTGCATCTCGGCGGAATTCAGGTCACGCACTCACACATATGATTATTATACACAGACACAAGCAGACAGAATACACACATCTGACAAGCATTCAAAAGTACCCCCCCCCCCACACACACACACACACAACAGAACGTATTCATCATAATCACTAATATGGAAGAACATTGATTAGTGACGCTGTCCGCATACTTACGACCTGACGTGCATGATGACGTGGGGCCTGGGGAAAAATAACATGAGAATTTATTATTAGCCATTGTTATGACGAGAACAACATTCAAATCTTACATTTCTTTGCAGGTATCAAAAATAACAAAATTCTCCCACTAATCACAGAATAAAGCTTAGTCTCTAAAGACCAGCTTCCATGTCATCATATCTGTATGTTTTTCCCCATTGTACTCACTACATCAAATAGCCCCCCTTTCTGGAGGTTAGTTTTATGGTCTTTTTTACCTTTGATCGTCTTGTTATCCTCATACTTCAATAGTATGCTTATCCAATGTTATCTGGCTTACTTTAACCATGTCTAATATCTTCCAAATAATTATGTAACCGCATAGCACACGTAAAAAAAGGAATGGCAATTGGTTGTCATTCTAGTATCATAGGCCTACATCTGTTCCATTGATTATTCTCCATTTAACATATGAAAATTGGGTGTCCTGCTTTAAAGTAATCATTAACATCGAGTATTGTGTTGGAAATTGAAACTAGAGAGCATCAGTTATTGCATATGCATGATGCAAAAATACTCACTATTATAGCATGATGCTTGAACACCTGGAAAGCACGAAAAAGAAAGGAGGAAAAAAAATCACACTACGTAGATGTCAGAGTACCTGCCGCAATCACAAAAACTGAAATGCAGAAATTAATAGCCACTTAATAAATTAGGGGTTTTTAAAGGACTTAAATCAAAAATGCTTTTTGATTGACTCACACACAAAGGTCATGTCAAGGACATTCATTCTCAACTTTTTGAAGCTGGTGTTTTACAATCTGACAATGTATTCTATGAAGTAAGATACTATAATCACTGTGTACTCCATCAACAGTGTTTCATAATATTATATTTTATCTCTTTCTTCGGTGCGCTGCTACTTCATTGCTCGGAAGCGAAACAAATTGCAAGGCAAAAGTAAGACAATATAAAAATGAAAATAAGATTTGATAAACATTCCCTGTTGAAGATATTCATGCAATTCGTCAATTCATAACTCTATCCCCGTCAGATCGTTACGTGTTCATTACACACATGGAACCTTATAGGTGACGGAATTACCGACAAGGTCATTATGAATGTATACAATGCTTCACCTATCGATTATAGGCCTATCACCACGCTACAATCTGAGATCGTTATACAATTAATTAATAACTTATACAATTAATCAGCTTTTATGCACAGGGTGATGGTCACTATAAAAACAGGTACGTACCGGATATAAGGGCAATGAAGACTGTTGTATATAGCGAAGCCTGGTAATCGAGAATCATCGTCTTTTTATTTCCTGGACACGCTGGAGAATGATACCACCTCGTATTATACCAAGATGTCTGCCAGTTTTGGGATTTTAATCTCTTTTCTCGATAAATGAATAGGCTATGACAATATCATTGAAAGACTGGTTTCGCACCAAGGAAAGTCACCTAATTGTAGAAGGTGGAATCTAGAAGTTTCCCACAATATGAAAAAGAAAAAAAAAAACACTCCCAAACAAAACAAACAAAGAATAGCTGATAGAGGGCCAAAGCATGTGAAGGCGCCTCTGTGGGGTTAAACAGAGTAATTGAATCCTACAAAGCTTGCGATTAACCTCTTGCGTGTCCGGACTTGAAGAAGCTTTCATACAGTATAATTCTGCAATTTCTTTCACGAAATCGGTTCGTTTGTGTCATTGGGGGTACGAAGCACGACGTGAAGAGACGTGTTGTTTAACAGCAAAATTTTAATGACATGATTATCAGACGAATGGTTTATTGTCATACGAATGGGCATGTGGAATTTTATTTTCCTTGTGTATATATGTTCTCGTTCTCACCGTAGTAGACAAATTCGTCTTGTATATCCTTGACTGATCATTATCTCCTGGAGATAACGATTTTTTTTCTGGATTTTATTGATCAGAACAAAACATTGTCCTTTTTCATAAATCATTATTATGGAATATGAATTTTTGACATCACAAAAACAAACATTTTTAACAGCATTCAATGACAGTAAAATTACAAAGCGTCTGATCCACTTTTGGACTCGCATATAGACGTTGACATCAATACAGTCTAGAATCATATACACAGAAAACGAGGGAAAGAAAAAAAAAGAAAAATAACAATTATACTCTGACACACTCATGTTGAGGCCACTAGGAAATGCACTGTGTGTGTTTGACACTTTCACACTGCATTGTAAGTCAGTGAGTGGATGTGCCTTGGCTTTCCAACAAAGAGGTCTCCCGTTCGAGTATAATACGCTTGTAGCTTCAATGTCTTTACCGAAAGCAGTAGGCCTATACGTGTGCTCTTCGCATTCATAGTCATTCGGTATGATTCTACGACCATCTCTCCTGTGTAAACTTTGCTTGAAATATCTGAATACTTCCTTAGTTGCATCATTTATCCTCAGTCCTTAGTAAGAGTCTTACCTACATGAAAGTATTGTTTTCACTAGTAACACGATTATCATCATTGATATTGATATCCATTATCTTTGTTTTGGAAATTAAGTTTTAAAACATCGCCCTTTGTCAACCATTCGTCAAACTGTCACTGTAGTACGTCGATAAGAAAAGCATAAAGAGAAATGCTAAATGTCCCAAAATACACGCAAACCCAGAGAGTCGCACCAATAAGCACACAACGTGTTCAGAAAATCTGAAATAACCATGATGGCCGAATAGAAAATAGAAGTAAAGAACAGAATATGTCAGTTGGTAGGAGGGAATACGTTGTTTGTTTGTTTTTAACCTTCTGTGTCATCTTCCATAAAGAGGCCAGAGAGCAATATAGACCTGAGGAGAAGAGCAACACAAAGTACCTGCCACTTCTTAATCTCGCTGTATTCTTGTTCTCCTTTTTATAATTATCTTCATTTTAAATGATCACCACCTGTTCTGTCCTTTCTCGTCAGTGTATAGAATAGCGACGTCCCTTTAAACATCAGCTGGGCACCGTTTCATGAAAGTTGTCAGCCCTGACAAGTTGTCAGTTTCTGACAATCACCATGGTAACAGTCAGACACCTGAGCTTCTCAGCCAATCAAAACCAAGGATTTTACTGAAGTTGTCAGAAACTGGCAACTTGTCAGGGCTGAAAACTTTCATGAAACGGTGCCCAGATGCGAAGCAGCATGCCTTTGTAGTACTATAGTAGGCCCTATATGATTATTATATACACGAATATAGATTATTATATACACGAATATAGAGTTGATCGCAAAACTATTGAACTTCATTCTCTTTAAGTGGAGATATTTGTGATTAAAACATAAAAAAGGAAATGATATGGGATGTTTTTTAATCATAAGCTCAAAAGCATTATGTAACTAGATATATCACTGGAATTGTTGGAATGGTTGGCTGGAATGGTGTGTGTGTGTGTGCGTTTGGCAAATAGGATGAAATTAAGGTTCGAACATATATTTATCTGTGTTTATGATAAGTCATACAATGTTTGTCCCACATGTATTGGTGACATTGCTCATCAATGTCATATCTCACATGCCGTTTGTGACCAACTTAGACTGTAATCGTAGATTTACACATTGTGTGTTTCTTATGTAACAGCTGGATGTTTGTTTGGAATGGGCTTAAGATTTCCCTATACGTTGTATATAAAACACGAAGGTTTTATGAAGCTGTGTGACTGTAGACAACTTATGTAATGTAAGGTGTGAGTTTTCTTAATTCACTTTGTCTCCCTCTAGAAATTAAGTTTCATTTCTAGAGGGAGACAAAGTGAAGAAAATTCACACCTAAACCTTCCCCCTCTGCTTAATATTATCCTGTTACGTTGATTTTGTATAAGAATATTTATATGTTACAACCCAGATTTACATGTAAACCCATGCCAAATTATGTGAAGAATAAACTGGCTACAAGTTAGTTAGCCAGGGGACTCTTTAGTGATGGGAGATGTGTTGTATGTGTGTTTGTCCGTATTGCAGGTCTGCAAGTAAACACTTCACAACAACACCTACTGACTAATAAAGTTGTAGAGAGAAATGAGACATCAGGCACTCCAGGCATACATTGTAGATTGGATGGTTTATTAGAGGCTCTGCACCAAGTTGTGTAGGAGCCAGTCACTGATGTGACGACGGTGAAATTGTGATACACTCTGCATTTCTCACACAAAGAGCAATTGGTATTTATACATGTACAGGAGGTGACTCACCTCTCTGGTATCAGACAGTGAAACAAGCAAGTGGTCAGTGTTGTCAAGCGGTTACCTTGGAATTGTTTTGAAGAGAACCAGAGGGGAGGATAAATGACCCACGGAGAGAGGAGGAGAGAGAGTGGGAAAGACAGAGAGATCAGAGCGGAGAGAAGGAGATTGAGGAGGAGAGAGAAGCAGAGAAAGTTGAGCTGCTACAGTAGCTCCCCCCTAGTGAGCTTCTCGAAAGGTGGAAGAGAGAGATGGGAACGATAGAAAATGTAAAAGTATGCAGCGAGGCTAGAGCACACATGGAAATTATAAATTGTACTGAATGGTTTGGAAAACGTACATGCACACATTCGTTATGTTGAATTTCGTGAACCGTTGTAAGGCATAAAACGCGCTATGTAATCGTATACAAGACAATGCCAAAGTGAACGTGGTTCGAGAAATGCGAACGGAACAAATGTTAATTATGCTGAACGTTTCAAAGCAATGAACTTGTCAAACTGTATGCGTCGTGTACAGTTAAAATGCATGTAAGGCAATAAACGTATGAACGATAGGAATTGGCACACAATAATTCTGTCAATTTACATGTTTTCGTTTCAAGATGACGATACAAAAATAATCACTGGCAAGTGACGCGTGTCGTTGTAGGCAGTGTTTATAAACCGTGTTATCGCATATCGAAAGGCAACATATAATTTTAGAGAATTAAAGCATGATCATAGTACAATAATTGAAATGTGCAAGGTGATGCTTACTTGACAGACATGATATAGTAAACATGATACAAACGGTGAAATGACTGTCAAACACGAATGTCCTGAATATGACTGAGTCTTTTTATCGCTTGCGATTATAACGTGCTCGGGTAAAGTCCGGCCATCGCGGTTGCCGAAGACTAACTGTAGTCAGTAGGACGCGGTGTGGACGACGAGAGTCGGGATGAACGGATGGTCGATGTCGATGTCAGATTGTCAGCTATCAACGGTCGCTCGACAGGACAGTGAGTCGCCTGGAGATGTCGTGTTGATAGTTGGCAAGCGCGAGATGGCCAGCGGCAGCAGCGAGTCGTGCCGGTAGAAGGCGATGCGCGATGTGTTCGAGGTCGAGTCAAAATTAGGCAGAAAGCGATCGAGAGTTCGTGGCGGTCGATGCGGTAACGGTCGGCGATGTCGAGTCGTACCGTGGCGTTGCGAGAGTTGAGCGATTCGTATCGCGGTGTGTTGTATCGTGTCAAAGCGACAGCTGTTGAGCAATTCGTATCATATCGTGTCGAGAGTTCGAGCGATTCGAATGGCGTCGTGCGGTTGAAGGCGGGTCGATGCTGGCAGGTGTCCGTGTCAGTGCGGCGATTAGGCGGTCGTAGATGTCGATCGTGCGTGCCTGCCGAAGGAACCGTCGAGGCGTGCGGCGAGTGAAGTAGACGGCGGCCGGGCGGCATCGTGGTGGGCAAAAACATGCAGCGTGCTCGTTGCGATGGCATGTTCGAAGATGATTGGCGTTGGCATGGCGGGCGATGTCGTCGTCGGCTGCATTGTGACGTGCAAAAGATGAGCGTAGGTGCCGGCGTAAGTGGCGGGGTCGAAATCGTCGAATAAATGTCAGTTCGTCATGGGCGCGATGAATTTCCCCGGCAGTAAGCGTAACATGGTTCAGAGAACCAGTTGAGTCGGGGATCGAGTTGCTCATGACTAGAGAAGCGTGGTTGAAATGTCGATAGGTGTGTCGATGAAATGCGTGCACGAGATCGAGGGAAAGTCCTTTAGGTGAATGTATTGATTGAGGGAGTGGCCGCGGGCTGGTCGAGTGCATGTCGTGATGTGGCAGCGGGCCGGTGACGGGAAAAAGGAGCAATCCCGTTGATGCAAAGTAAGATTTGTAAGATTTGTAAGATTTTATTGACTCTATCGACCCCCTCTCGGGGTATGAGAGTACAAACATATTTACAATATATGAATACAAAAATATAAGTGATAATGTACATGTACGTGTGAAAATAACAGATATAAATAAATATGTTTACAAAACAAGGCGTAAAGGACGTTTAACTACTCTACCACTACGTGTACAAACATTCACATCTACTTTACTTTCTACAAAAATACTGTCTTTCTTCTTTGGTATTGAAGAGAACTGAAACATAATAATTCTGACAAATTTGGCTAGTTTTTTTCAAATGGCAAGCATTAGTTGAATTGAATAATTTGGCCATATGTAATGCACTTGGTCTACTGGCCGTCAAGCTACTTGGTAAATACAATAATCTCTCTTTGTTGAAAAAGGGACAAACAAAAATATAATGAAATTCATCCCCTATATCATCGGATGAACAAATAGTACAATGCAATTCATCTGTCAGGCTTGCATCAAACCTGCCCTTATTAACGGGTAATCCATTAGATCTACATCTGAATTTACTTAATGTAATATAATCTTTCTTACACAAGACTTGTAAATACTTCTCTAACATCAAATTATCCTTAAACATTCTATAATTTGTACAGATTCTATTTGACCATGTTGCTGCTCTCCACTCTTGAATAAACATATCAAAAAGTCTAACTTTTGAGGTGTGTGAAATCCATGCAGCACTAAATCTACCCCCTTGTGCTAACCACACATTCCCTAGCCCTGCATAATAAAAAATATTTGAACGGTGCATGTCGAAAAGCAGATCAGATTACAGTGATGCAGAAAATCGGCTCCGAGAAAGGGGAGATCACAATCAGGAAGGCATGCAGCTGCGGCCAGAGTGTCGGCGTCCTGTGTTGAGGCAAGCTCGGGCGTGGTTGGAGTTGATGTCGTGTCAGTCATGATTGCTGCGTTGTTGTTCGTAATACGGGGTCACCAATTTAGTGAGTAGTATTGTTAATGATGATGTAGTGGTAGCAACACCTACTCACTAATTAATTAAGGTCGTATACACTATAGGAAATGAAGACAACGAGCCACTCCGAGCGTACATTGTAGTATTGATGATGGTTTATTAGAGGCTCTGCACCAAGTTGTGTAGGAGCCAGTCACTGATGTGACGACGGTGAAATTGTGATACACTCTGCATTTCTCACACAAAGAGCAATTGGTATTTATACATGTACAGGAGGTGACTCACCTCTCTGGTATCAGACAGTGAAACAAGCAAGTGGTCAGTGTTGTCAAGCGGTTACCTTGGAATTGTTTTGAAGAGAAACAGAGGGGAGGATAAATGACCCACGGAGAGAGGAGGAGAGAGAGTGGGAAAGACAGAGAGATCAGAGCGGAGAGAAGGAGATTGAGGAGGAGAGAGAAGCAGAGAAAGTTGAGCTGCTACAACTCCTTCCAAGTAACACGTGTGTGCTGCTCTAGTCTGCTGTTGGTGTGATGAGTGCTAGAGAGGTAAGCGAACTTTCAACTTACCAATGTTGCGACATACAGTATGCGTTCATAAATGAGTCCTCTTAGCAATATCTCCACAGATACCACAGATACTAGTACCCGGCTCCATCCTGTTGCCTGTTACCCATATTTTAGCTACAATTTCAATCAACACACACGCACACGCGCACACGCACACACATAACCACTGCAATTTTCAACGTGTGTGAAGCATCTTGAGAATTCTTTATATCAAGAAAACACTGATCAATTCAGTGCTTATTTACGTCGATGTAGGGCAATTTGTCAATCAATTGCACCTTGAAGACTCTTCGTTATAAACGTGTTTTCACTGCACTATAAGTGCTCTAGCAGAGTTCCATAAAATGTGCAACCTCTCTTGTGTTTTTGTGACTTACATCAACGCTGATAACATTACGCTTTGCATTTCTCAGAAGTTTTACTGTGTGTGTGTTGATACGGAAATGGATTCTTGCACATTTGAATGTATGATTTACTATGCATTTTGTTTACAACCGGGTTTACAAGTTGTATTTACTATTACGTGTACTCAGCCCCAACCTAATGGTCTCGTTGCAGTATAGTCATTACCATCGTTGCCATGAAAAAAACAAACAAACAAACGAAGGTAACGTGTTGAGAAATAGGCATCATCGACAAAATCTTGCAACAAGGAAAAGTAGAAATTACGCGGTGCGTCATATATGTCCCCGCCGGAAGTAGCATTTTGTAGCAAAATGTACAATATAGGTCAAAAATCAAGGTCAGAGGTCAAAGAAGTCAAAGGTCAAAATTCTGTGTAGAAGTTTTGAAGCCCTCACCTAGTGCCATCACATAAAGCAAACGGAATCGAAATCGGGTTAGAAATGGCGGAGTAGCATTTTGTAGCAAAATGTACAATACAGGTCAAAAATCAAGGTCAAAGGTCAAAGAAGTCAAAGGTCAAAATTCTGTGTAGAAGTTTTGAAGCCCTCACCTAGTGCCATCACATAAAGCAAACGGAATCGAAATCGGGTTAGAAATGGCGAAGGAGTATCAGTAGCATTTTGTAGCAAAATGTACAATATAGGTAAAAAATCAAGGTCAAAGGTCAAAGAAGTCAAAGGTCAAAATTCTGTGTAAAAGTTTTGAAGCCCTCACCTAGTGCCATCACATGAAGCAAACGGAATCGAAATCGGGTTAGAAATGGCGAAGGAGTTGCATTTTGTAGCAAAATGTACAATATAGGTCAAAGGTCAAGGTCATAGGTCACAACTGAAATTCTGTGTAGAAGTTTCAAAGCTCCCATGTAGTGCTATCATATAAAGCAAACAGAATCAAAATTGGCTCATAAATGACAGAGAAGTAGCAAATTGAACATTTTGATCACACACGGACGCACACACACACACACACACACATACACACACGTACGGAGCCCGTTTCATAGTCCCCTGCTCGAACTCGTTCGGCGGGGACAAAAAAATAAAAATGTACAATGTAATGTCATAGTCGAAATCCAATTTATTCCAAAAGACACGGAAGAACTCAACAGAGGCACTAACTTGCATACTCCATACTTCAGGAACATGTATATTCAAACGATCAAACAAATCAGAAAACAGACAAGCTAATATAAACAGACAATAACACTCTTATTGCGAGTAGCAGAAAGGATCTTTGAAGTAACTATTAAGTCTATAGCAAAGGATCTTTGAAGTAACTATAGCATAAGTTTGGGGGGGGGGGAAGGAGAGAACAATATGGACAAATACAGCTACACATGTATGTTGCAAATTAGAATTGACAATCATGTATTCACATACATTTATACAAGTAGGCCTATATGTGTATGGAATAAAATGAATTTTTGCAAGTCACTATTTGCCTGGAAATGACTCTTCATCCTCGCGCAACAATCATTAACTGTTGTAGGTCAGTTATAGTGAGAGTTACATGTATGGCATTGACTAAATACAATACACTGTACTGTATAAAAGAAAGCCTGAGTTTTCTTCGTTCTTGTTTTGTTTTTTGTTTTTGTTTTTTTGCAAAGTACTAAGGCCATTCTGCAGCACTAGTTGTTCCTTATTTGCATTCTGATTTCTTTCATAAGATTATTAAAGGAAGACTGGATTCAGAATGCACCCCATTCTCAATCGAATAACTTTCCTCCTGTACTTTGCAATAACAAGAACTTGTATCCTACAGTTTTACAGTGTAGTGTAAAAAGATAAACTGGGAATGTGACTACTAATAGCACACAACCACACACAAAAGAATGTTTAGTCACAGCTCCCCTCCCCCCCCCCCCCCCACCTCTCTCTCTCTCTCTTTCATCTAAAACTTGCTACAGCACTTTTCTGCACAGAAATCTAATACCACTCATATTTTTTCCTTGATTTCATTGTAACAAAACATTTTACAGAACTGCTAGTAGAAGTGAGCTTCTCCTCACGCACAGACTACTATATTTTGTGTAAATAAAGTCAGCAACAATGAGCAATGCCTAATTATTATCCTTTGAAAATAAATCATTCATTTGCAATAATTTACATACAGAACAGTACTACACTGTACTTGAATACAATATAACATTCAACAGAGTACATTTTGTAAATACTGACATCGTGGTGATTCCTGACATTTTCAGTGAAACAGTCGGTTTTGTTTTGGTTTCCAATACACGGCAAGAAATTGGCGACTTGTACTTCATCCGCAGTGATCTTGAGTTATAATCAAGGTGGATGGGTTCAATGGATTCCACTGGCCTATAGTGTAAGTGACTTCAAGGATTAGGCTCTTCAGAATGCAGTTCGTACCTGGATGCAGTACCTCAAGCGAAAACAGTACACCAAAAACAACATTTTCACTGTAGTGTGAAGAGTGAAGACATATGATAGTGAAGCTGAAAGGATAAGTTATGTTCATGAACCCCAAAACTGCCTTTGAACTTATACTTATACTTTTCAAAGTGCATACCCGTGTTCTGCATATTTACTGTACATATACTATCTAGCTGACATGGTTTATTACATTTGTAAAAAAATAAATAAATAAATAAATAAAAAATAAATAAATAAATAAATTCTGCATAAGTCAACCTTGACAGGACTGAGGAAAATGCAATTGGCCTAGGAGATATTCAACTCTGCATAAGAGAGGAATAGTAACACAGGTAGGGCTTTGAATGTAAATTGGTACATTTTGTTTTCTTCCACCTAGTTAATTATTTGGCATGCATTGTTGATGTATGCACAGTTGACTGTATTCTTTAACTGTACAATGAATTTCAGTGTTTGAGTATTTGACTCACCATCAGTGAATACATGGCAACAATTTGCTTTGCATCTAGCATGACCTTGGCCCACAAAACAAACAAAACAATTAACAAACACAAAACAAGACTTTGTCCTAAAAGACAAAACAAATGCAACAGTAAAACGAGAAAAGTTCAGCCAAAATACAGATCCCATGCAAATATTCATTTGCATATCACTGTACAGAATACAATCAAAGGCAGGCTTATTACAGCTTCACAATTTAAATGCAACTACTGTAGTACAAAACTAGATGAATAAATAAACATACAATGTAATCCATTTCTAATGAAACATTCCTAATGACTTTTACAGTACAAAATAAGATTCTCTGTTGACACAGAAAAGGATGTGTGAAGTGAAGCAATACAATGGTAACTCCAATTTTGATTCCATTCCTTTGACTCCATTTTATTTCACTGGCTCACCACTATTGGATAAGCAGTTTTCGGCACTTTTTTTTTTTTTTTTTTTGGGGGGGGGGGGGGGGGGCTACATATCACATTTGATTTTAAAATCATAATGTAGTGTTTACAATTCCAGTTAATTTTGATGCCGAATGTCATCTGTGGATGAAGTACTCGGAAGCATAAAAAATGGAGCAGGCTTCTAATGCAGTGTACCTTGAAACTCCACTTTAAAAGTAAATGTTGCTTTTCCCCCCGACACTTCAAAAACTGTTCTGGTCACTTCTCTCCGAAACAGCGGTTCATATTCCATGATTCTATGTAGTCACAGCACTATTCCTGATACAGACCTCTATACACTCACAGCTGCCCTATTATACTAGGTCAGAGTTGTTAAAATTTGTTCAATGTGAATTCATACAAACTTCTCAGTACCATTATCTATCAAGGTGGAATTTCCTCTACTGTACATATTACAGTAGTGTATCTCATAAACTATAGTTGAATTACATTTGGCACTGAAACAAATGCACAAACACACACACACACACACCTACATGCAAAATTCGATCAAGAAAACAGTGTAGATTCAAAGTTATTTAACTTGCACGCACCACAATTGAAGTCTTTACCCAGTAAAGCAGTATGTGTACTTTCAACACACATCGAATCCGATCAATTTTCAGGCCCACTTGCCATGAGTGCTTGCCAAGTTGCCTCCTTTTTAAGAACATCAAGGCATTTTGGACAAAATCTTATACAGCAACTTAGCATGGGGTGGTCCATGAATTTCAAGCCACTCATATTCTAGCTCAGCCATCACAGGACAAGACAATGCTGTTATCAATTCGTGCTGTTCTCATCCACACTCACGATGCTGAGCTTGCGGTGGCTGCTCTGTCCACTGTCGACCTCACCTTTGACCTCCCGAGCATCCTTGCGACCTGACAGTAGCCTCGCCGACCTTCGCACTGGAGATTTCTCCGGCCGGTGGACGTCAGCTGTGACACTACCCACTTGCTGCACCCTAGAAGTTGTTGCTTTGGATATTTTCTGTTGCCCAGAGTTTGACCTCGATTTTTTGCTGGACAGCGGTGGACTGGTGACCCTGTTGCTGGACCCAATCTCATGTATGCTTGCCAAGGGCACACCTGAAACAACTGGAGGAAAATTGGAATACACAGGTGAATGGACTGAAACAATCCAAGAACAGCAAAGGGGATATCAGAGCATAATTATCCATTTGATTAAAGAAGTTGTATTACAATTAAAAGGAAGTTTTGTTTTGTGTCTGTCTTCTTCACTTTTTCAGCAAGTTTCCTGCCATAACATCCTACAGCCATATTGGTCACATGATGTGATGTGTCTTGTGCAGACCACACAATGGTATTTCTTGCTTTTTTAGGGAGGTAAAATAAACCGACCTAGTGAAGAAAGGACTGTGATGTCATGATGTACATAATGCAAAGTGGTGTATTGTCAGCAGATAATATAGATAGATGGTTGTAATGAAATAAACTAGCATCAAACATTGAAAATTAGAAACAGCACAACAAATCAGTGAATACCCAGTAATGGCCCTGAATATATGTATGTGAGTGTAAAATGATATCTCTTTAGACATTTTGTATGGTTTTATGATATCATCATTTGTCTACTTTTTGCTCAAACTTTCACTGATCTCAGACAATTCCCCTAATAATGAAATACAATGTTTTATACATGCACAATTCCAAGTTTTGTTTCTCATTTCAGAGTATAAGAGCAAGTATCATTATAAATGCTTTAAAGGGATGGTACAGTTTTGGTTGAGAAGGGGGTTAAGATTTCAACTTTTTCCAAGGTAATTAGAACCCCCCCCCCCCCATAGAATATTAAAGAGTATACAATTTTAAAAGGTATTCAAAGTTTATTTGATGAAAATCGGTTTGAAATGGCTGAGTTACATATATATTAAAAAAAAAAAAAAAAAAAAAAAAAGACAAGGCAAAACAAAGTGGTCCTAATAAAACGTAGTTCCTACCTTTTATTAGGATTTTCTGGATATTTCGGCCATTTGAAAAACAATTTTCATCATATACCGGTAAACTTTGAATTCCTCTAAGAATTATATGCTCTTTAGTATTTCAGAAGAGGTTTCTAATCACTTCACAAAAAAGATGGAAACCTGAAGCCCCATCTCAACCAACACTATACCATTCCTTTAAGAGAGATAAAGTTTTAACTGACCAGATCCATTGCTGGAGGTTTGCTGTCCAGTGGTGGTGACAAGGGTACTGTTGGTTAGCTTCCCTTTTAGCACTGTTGTGTAGCTCAGATCTGTGATGCTACCGCTGATGCTGAGACGTCGCGACTCTCTGCGCCGGGCGAGAATCTTGTCGTCGTCTCGCCACGCCCACTGTAGGCTCACAGATCGCGTGCAGAACATCCCTAAGATCTCGTTGCGCACTGTCTTATTCCACAGAGCATAGATTATGGGGTTCAAGATGAGGCTGCAGTACGCCAACCAAACAGCGCCTGCCTCAAACCAATCTGCAACGTGGTAGTCTCCCAGAACCGCCTCACACAGCAGCTCCGCAACAAATGGAAACCAAGTCAGCATTAGTGCGCCTACAGTAATAAGGACTGTCCGTAAAGCCTTCGTTGGCGAGTTCATTCGTATGTTCACGAGCAGTGACGTTCTGCGCGATCGCCTCCGAGACATGATTTTTATTGCTTCCTCCACCACGACATTGCCATGGCTCACCCTGCGGGAACTCTGCCTAGCAACTTTCAGAATGCCTACGTAGCAGTAGCATATAAGGAAAACGGGAAACAGGGTAGACGAGGCGGCGAAGAAACCGGAGAAGGACACATGGTAGTGCCACTCCGTCATGCACGCTGCCTTGGCTGGTCGATACGTATACCTCGACCAACCAAATGAGGGCGGAAGGGTACATATGAGAGCCAATATCCAGATGGACACCACCAAGTGGGAAGTATAATTCGATGTCATTTTCAATGGGTACAGCATGGGCTGAACTATTGCATAATACCTGTGGAGTACAGAAAAAAACAAATCAAAATAAGAATTAACATAAATTAATAACAGACAGACATATAGTTATATGCTAGGAAATGAAATAAGTTATACACAATGCTGCACACTGGCACTGGTCTAATGGTCCAGGACCAGTAAAAATCACTGTCGGATTAGTAACTTTTTTCAGGAATGAACCAGTAAAAAATTGAAAAACTTGGTACCCACTGGTCTGACCTGTCTGTCTGACAAGTAGAAAAAATGGGTTAGTGTGCAGCCCTGTTATATGATATACAAATATTTATATACTGCATACCCTTTTATTTTCGCGAATTTCGCGAATTGCAGTCGGATCGCGAATTTAACAACACGCGAAATTGTCTCCATGTGCTTTGTTAATAGAGCATTAACGTAAACGTCGGCGTCGATTCGCAAAAACAACATCTCGCGAAAATGTCTATGACCTTGTCACTCGCGAAAATATCTGTACGCGAAAATAACGGCGTATACAGTAACTTACCGGTATTTCATTTCCTTGCATATAGAAAGAGCTCATGACATTCTACTTCAGAAGGCAGGGGCAATGATATTACATTTAACATGATTGTTATGTGACAAGTAAAGAGTATTCCACTTGTACTTGTAGTAAAAAATAAATAAATAAATCTTGTCCAGTTTTCTTGCTATTTTCTTTGTATTGAATTGTTCCCCCACCATGATATCAAAGGCTGTTGAATCTTTCTTATCCAGCGATGATGCCACATCGATTTAACAAAACCTACGAACTTCATAACTTTTGAAAGAACAAATAGTCCAATTTTCCTCCGAACTTCAACAAAAATGTTCTTCTAACTGCAATACATTCACTGAATACACATGTACTTACATGTAATACATGTATTTGGGTTAACAACAGAAGTTAGTTCTAAAAAAAAAAAAGAAATTATAGAAATAGTAGTAGTAGTAATAATAATAGTAAATGTGACCGTGCATCACAAAACGAACAAAAAGTTGCACTTCTTGATTTTACGGGAGGACTCAAAAAAGGTGAAATGGTTCAACCAAGTCAATCTTGGGTTTTTCATATTTTCTAAAAGAGCTATCCTTCTTCTACATTATTCTTTAGTTTTGTATCTTAACATGAATGGGAAAGTAGTTTTTTAGCAGTTTTTCTACAACCCTTTTTGGGGGAAGAGTAGAATGATCAGGTATGTCTTAAAGGCCGCTTTTTATGTCTTGAAATCCTTTGCACACTCTTCACTTTCAAGTCTAATAACATTTGAAGGATGGCGCTACTGCTTTGAAAGTTAGCATTAATCACAGGCAGAATGTGCTATGCTCAATTTCACCTTAATCTGATAATCCCTTCATTGTTGTTGCTTTGCATCCTGTGTTTTGTCGCTTTCATGGCACAGCTAGCACGGCTTGATAGAGATAAAACGCTTCAATAAACTGTGCACTTCAGAGCCTCTTTTCTCAGTTCACACTTTTCCAGAGTGTGTGCTTTCTTTCCAATATTTAGGTAGGTTAGGGGAGTCCATTTGAATTGAGTTATACATCATTTTAAAGCTTAGAGTCTGCTCTTTCAGAATCTGCTCTTAACTAAAAATCTGGCGACGTTTTGTTGGTTTTCTGGTGCAGGGTCACAAATATGCAAAGAATGCAGGCAAGGTGGATATATCATAATATTTTATATAACGCCTGAAGAGATCCTTGTAATTTGATTGGTTGTTTGACATTGATTATTCGGCCCATTTCACTATGACGTCATCATCCGTGCAATTGTGGTTCCATTTACCATGCAATTTTGGATCCATACGATTTGCTCCATTGCACGCTCACTGAGAGCCCGGCATACTACGCGTACGCTTGCGTTTTGCAGTGTATGTACATGCGACAGCGCCCAGTGAGCACTCTCGCAATCTCAGATTCTCTCTTGTTTCTAAATTATTAATAAAACATGAAAGGACAAGGATCTCTTCTAGGCCTTATATAAAACAAATAATAAATGTTTTTCATTCGTGCAATGGACAGAATATTTCATTCGGTGAAAGATGAAATTTTTGATCCATTCAACTCGGCTGCGCCTCGTGAGTCGTTGAATGGATCATTTCATCTTTCAGCTAATGAAATATTCTGTCCATTGCACTAATAAACATTCATTATTTGTATAACATGTAAGCATGACTGCGGGGGGGGGGGGGGGGGGGGTATGAAGTGGTTGCAGGAGAGATAAAGAATCAGGGTACAAACAAGTGTATGTCACAATCCTGCTATAAATCTTTTCTGTTGATTGCATTTGGGAAAACACACACACACACACACACACACAAAACAAGGCAACCACCCAATACCTGTCAAGTGTAATAAGGGCGATGCTAAAGATGGTCCCAGTCAATGTGCATAGTGTGATGAAACCCATGAGATTGCACATCACCACACCAAATATCCACTCCCCAATGATGATGGTGGTAAAATTGAAAGGCAGCACCACAAAGGTCATGACAGCGTTGGAGATGGTCATGCTGTAGATGAAGCGGTTGCTAGGCGTCTGGAGGTATATGCGCTTGCGGATCGTGTGGATGACGACGGCGTTGAGGGCGCCAGCCAGCACCGTGATGATGGCCAGGGACACGGCCTGCAAGATGATCGCCCACTGCGGGGTGTTGGTGTCACTTTCTCCCTGTCCCAGTCCTTCAAAAGTTGCTGTGGTTGCTGCTGGACCATCTGAAAGCTCTGTTGCTTGCTGGGACATTGGATCGGTCGTCGGATCAGGAGTGATTAGGGCCATTGGTGATATTGATCTCCTCTGTGGTGACTCATGACAGAGTTTCATAAAGACTGGTAGTGGTAGGAAGGGTGGAATTGAAAAAGAAAAACACACACATAATACCTGACATTCTACGACTTTAATACTGTCATACATGATGTACTGCACAGCAATCAGCACCTGTTGTGAACACCACTTTTCACTGCAAATGAACATTGATCGAATTCATGGGACTCTTTCTGTCATTGTAAATGACACAATATATACCGACATGATTAGATTAGGTACCAATGATGATGAGCTTGCACCGCGCCACGCCGGCGCACAAAAAAGAGGCCACTTGACTTGCACTTGTGTTTGTCGCTGAGAATTCTGCACGTACTGAGTCAACATTCTGAGCCCGTGCCGTAATCATCAATGATCATGGTAATTTAATCTGTGGTATTTTCTGCCACAGTGAAATGAAATTAGAATTTTTGAAGGTGAAACTGAGGTCGTTATACACTTGACTTAGGCTTACAGCAAAGTCTCCAGTCCAGACTCTACTCTATTCGTTAGCACTTTTTAGTTCTCGATTTTTACAAGCATCTTCTCTTGGGAAAAGGTCCGTCGATTGAACATTGTGTTTCCTCTTTAAACCAGAAGAAGGTAGCATTCGTAACAAACCAAGGCATTTTGCATGCTTACAATTGCACAATGATGTTGACTTACCACAGCTTATTCAAATCAGTCACACACGGCACAACACGTTTACAAGCTAGTGCAGTGCCAGTGCCATCATTGACAGAAGGTCTCAACAAAACTGACGTCATATCAGCTTGTAAATTAAACGTCCTTTCGCTGAAAATTACGTTCTAGCAAAGATCAGGATCTTGGTTCTACCCTCACGGTCGTAGACATTTTGCGCAAGGGGGTAGAGTTGTGTGAGGTGTAATTCCAACGTAGAGAATGATTGATTACTAATACTATACTGCGCACAGCTTAGCATACACATGAAAGGTTGGTCCTGTTCGTTGGTCACTGTGGCAGCGAGAGTGACTCACAAAAGCTACAGTACAATGTACACTACTTCATCGCCAATCCATGTGGGTGGCCGAAAATAGCAACCTCACTCGGTAAAATTACAGATCTATAGGATTTGTTTACATAAAATGTCCTTTTTTGAACTATTATATTCTTAAAATAAATAAAATGTACTAAAATTTTGGTTATATATTGGAAAAATAACATATTTAAAACTCAAACCTCACAAAAACTCATACATTGCTGACCTAGATTGGCAATAGGGAGACCACCCAAGTTACTACACTCAATGCGCATGCTCACTAAATAAAAATTGGCGTCTGCTATCGCTTGAGCATGGAACTGCCAGTATAGTACGTACACTGTATCTCCATGGCTTGAGCATGCAGATGGTTCGAACGGGATAGACCATGCATGGACCTATACTACAACCATGAAACTAGTCAGACGAGGTGAGACTCTCACCTCCCTGCTTAGACTAGATAACCATGGAAATGCGGGATAGAGACTGATGATCTCCCTTCAATCAGGAAGGTGACACCTCCCTGCTTCAATTTGTCCCTGCTCCGATTGTGTGTCGTACGAATTGTGTGTCGAATATTGACGCCATCTACGTGCGAGTTTCTGTATCAGTTGCACCACGCGCTACCCCGGGGTATCGTAGTAACCCGGGGTACCACGTTGTGTAGCGCCATCTCACGTTCACTCGAGTACAACCGCAGAGTTACTGCGTTACGTATGCGCACTGTACTGACCCGTGGTACAGTGCGATACTCAGTATAGCGCTTCATGCACTGACTACACGCACTATTATAATAGCCCGCTAGCTGTGCCAAAGTTACGATCTCGTAGACGTAGTTTCGATCCCGTAATTTTGTAAGCTTTGTGCACTTTGTGCCGAACAAAATATCCTTTCGCAATTAGCATCAGTACACAAGATAGTTATTTCACGGGGAATCAATATAAATAATAATACAGGGTGTACAAGTGTCATAACAGCATGAAACAATATCAATGATACACTGTAAAATAGTTACTCATAACGTTAACAAGGGATTAATTGAGAAAACTACAGGATGAAGAGGGTTTTTTTTTACAAGAACAATGGCCATAATTGAATGTTGAAGAATTAATCACACACAAAAAAATTAATTTCCCACTTTTTGGTAACCCAGGGTACAGCCCTAAAAAAAAAAAAAAATAATTCAACAAAATGGCCGATTTTTTTCTTTTTTCTTTTGAAAACAAATCAAAAGAATTATTCTTTTGATTTGTTTTCAGGTCCGGCGTCATGTAGTGAAACATTCCTCCCACCTGATTTTTTTTTTTTTAAGAGAAAATGATCCTGCTCTATTTGGCGAAGTAAAAATAAAAAAAAAAATAAAAAAAATAAAATAAATGCATTTATACAGGAAGTGTACCTTTACAGGACTAGTATTATTCAAGGCCCGCTTTAAAAACAAACAAACAAACAAAAAACAAAGTTCTTGTCACTGGTCTCTTTACCGTCGAATAAGGGCTTTTGTTTAGGAGGTATTTACAAACAAAATGACAGGGGTTATTTACAAATCCGTGCTGTAGTTATAAGCAATAAGGATTATAAATAATGGAGCGAGGAGAGTATGGTTAACATCAATTCTGTTGCTGTTGTCGTTGTTCCTTCTCAAAATTCGTTTACTGAGTAATACTGACGAAATAAACAACATGTCTTGGCTGTTGTTTAATAATGGGGTTCTTGCACACAGTTATCGGAATGTTGTTTGGCCATGACATCATCGCCTATTACACTAGAAACTTTGTTTGAAAAACAAAAACAAAAACAAAAACGATCGTTGAGAGAAAACATGTAATTTTATTCATACCTATATCATATGATATAAAGGTTTTTTGGTGTGTGCGTGTTTGTTTATTTTTTATTCTGTTAGTTTGATATTGCTCTATCTTTTTAATAAGTAGACTTGAACTGAAGTGGCAATGCACTTACATATCTTTCCCTAAACATACAGTGAATCAGTCAAGAAATGTAGATTTTTTTTTTAATGGCAGTCACATGTTACCGAGTGGCACGTGTGTTCCGCGATTTCTTTCCAGTGAATTACTCCTTTCAAATTAATTAAAGGAGAAGAAAATGTAACTCTTGCATCAGGGATGCATTTTCCTGAATTAAGCATTGTGACTCTTTGCAAATGGTATCATAGCCGCTAAAATATTGACTTACATTAATTCCACTCCACGTAGGCTACAACCATAACAAAGGAGAGTTGTGTAGCAATGACCTCATCATCTGACGTAATATGCTCATTAGCTGTAATCGTTGTCACTGTTTTTGTACAGCTTCATTATAAGATTGTCATTTAAAATCTTATGTGCTGCTATCGCTTGGCAGACACTTAAATTACTGGAATGTGCATGATGTAAAATTTTTAGAGCGATATGAATGTATGCCATCATTGTGTGTGTGTGTGTGTGTGTGTGTGTGTGTGTGTGTGTGTGTGTGTGTGTGTGTGTGATTGGTACGCAATTTTCCGACTTGCTATTGAAATTACAAGTCAAAATATCATTTCCCATGCCTTCTGGGGAAGCTGACAGAAGTGGTCGTTCAGTGTCCGCATAGAACATAGTATGTTTTCGGTTTCGGTTTTCGGTATGTCTGTCTGTTTGTGTTTCTGTGTGTCTGTCTGTCTGTCTGTTTGTGTACAAGATAACTCTAGAACGGAAAAGCAAATTTGTAAATTAGTTTCACAAAACTTGCAGGGTGTGTTTATAATGGCAAGAAAGAAACGATTAAATTTGGGATCATGAGGTCAAAGGTCACTGGTCATAGTGGTCATAAAGGACATAAAATAAGCTTCCTGATCTCCCAATAACTAAGAACGGAAGATTGGATTTCACCAAACTTGTAGAGTGTTTTTACAATAAAATCGTGGAGAAAGAATTTCATCTGGAGGTCAAAAGTCAAAGGTCATCGGGGTCATAAAGAATAATGAAATAAACTAAGCTTATAAAAAAGGCATAATTTACCATTTGCAAATGAAACAAAAACCCAGCATTACTGGTTCAAAATATTGCCTTATATTTTAGGCTTTATTGCAAAAATTTTATATGGTAGGATGTTTTGTGATACAACTGGCCTACACATATGCATCAAAAGTGATATCTTGAACATTTTTAAAATCACTGCTCCCAAAGGTAAACAGGACCTTTGATTCACAATAACTCAAGAATAGATGATTGGATTTTCACAAGTTGAATTACAGGATGTGTACATAATGAAGTAAGAAAGAAACTAATTGATATTTGGGTCATGAGGGCAGAAGTAAAATGTAAAAGAGGCCATGAAGGACATAAAGATAAGCATAATCTCCCATTACATGCGTCTTACAGGAATAGATTCAGTGGAAGATACGTATCCTATAGGAGAGAGAGTAATGCTAGGGGATTCAGGGTCCTCTTTCATGCGTCCCAAACAAGGTGCATTCTTCGCCATACGTGGTCAAGAGACAGCATGTTTTTCGATGAGGGATTCTTCTGAAAATATGAGTGAATAATAGTGTTTTCACTTGTGCCTACTTGTCATATCGTACCAGGGAGATGTTACATCAAGAGATGGAGAAAGAACTACTGTTCTCTGAGTCATGCTCGAGAACTTATGCGCTTAAAGGAAACCCAAACCCAAAGAGAAATGTGGATTGAGTGAAAGCAGCAACATTAGTAGAACATATATCAGTGAAAGTTTGAGGAAAATCGGACAATCGATGCAAAAGTTATGAATTTTTAAAGTTTTGGTGTTGGAACCGCTGGATGAGGAGACTACAATAGATTATGACGTACCATATCGTGTGGACAAGTAATGAAAAATACAAAGGGGATTCCACAAAAATTCATTTTTCATGAAGATTACACATTCCATCAACTTGGTACTGACATAATAGTTAAGGGAAGCAATTATTCCCCCTGCTTTCTGGAAGCTTTTAGTCAAGTGCTCTTTCATTACTTTGCATGTTTGTTCTAATAAACCATTATCAAATCAAATCAAATTATGCTAATAGAAAAGTGAATTTTTGTGGAATTTTCTTTATTGTCCACACATACGTCATAACCTCTATAGTAGTCGCCTCATCCAGCGGTTCCAACACCAAAACTTTAACAATTCATAACTTTTACATCGATTGTCTGATTTTCCTTAAACTTTCACTGATATGTTATAATGTTGCTGCTTTCACTCAATCCACATTGCTCTTTGGGATTGTGTTCCCTTTAACTACAGGCGGTATCAAGGTCTGGTGCTGTGACAAATGAGAGCATTCAGTAATCAGGACTAGGAGCGCTCTAATTACACTTTTATACAGCTTGTAGTTCAATGAAATGTGAAATTTCGTCTTGAAGCTAGAGTGGCGCCAAGCGCGATTTCAAAGCGAAGAGGAAATAAAATAGATATCACAGTTAGTGCTTTAGAACCATGTGTTAAATTGCATGGATTACGACGAGTTGTCGCTCCATCTGGAATAACTCCCAGGTTTGACGTACACAACATGTCTACTGAAGCGATTTGCATTTCGCATCGTTAATGAATCCTTTCCATCGCCGGTACAATGTATTATTATGTGAAAATGCATAAATATTACACACATTTCAAAAGATTTATCACGAACACGAAAACCTTGTCTCCCCATACCTCCTACAGACCGGACCCTTCCTTTGTCGATAGATCTGCTCAAAAATGTTCACTAGCTTGTCTACTAGAAACCTTGCCTGATATAGCAACAGCTTAAAATCTATCCAAAGTTTTAGCTTTATAGCCATCTCACTTATGCCTTTAGAGTAGAGAGGTCGTTTTTATTTCCAATACCTTGTCGACATTATTCATCACCCTGCCCTTATTACCAGAAAGCAGGGTTGCTCCAGGGATGTGGGGTCTTCCCACGTCCCTGGTTCACATACCCTAACATCCTTCATAGCATCAGTCTGAAGAAAATAAGTGCATGCTTCTTAGAAGTGTGAGTTCCTCTTTTCCACGATTGCCATCTAAATTCTCTGTTGTGGTCATCATCATCATCATCAGCACCACCACCATCATCATCAACTTTGACATGATGGTTTCGCAGTTTGTTTGTTTGTTTGTTTATGGGTTTTTTGTTTTGTTTTGTTTTGTTTTGGTGTTGTTGTTGTTTTTGTTGTTGTTGTTTTTGTTTTTGTTTTTTGTTTTTGGGGGGTTTTGGGGTTTTTTTTTTTTGTTTTGTTTTTTTGTTTTGTTTTGTTTTGTTTTTTTTTGTTTTTTTTTTGTTTTTTTGTTTTTTTGTTTGTTTGTTTGTTTTTTTTTGGGGGGGGGGTCCTCTTGGGTGTTATGGGTGTTTTTGTTTGTTTGGGTTTTTTTTTTTTTTGTCAACAGGCCCTGGGGGCCGGTAGATCTTGGGTGCGTGCACGGGTGTCCCGAATTAAAGCGAGTCCCATACACGAGAATTTACACGTAATACACATACACTCGACTCGAACGTGTGTGGCATTCCCAGGTCATGAATGGATGCGGGAAGGTAGGTCCATCCAGGGTACTGTTCGGCATTTTCTTTTATTTTAATTGCGTAAAATTTGATACTTTGGCTTTGCACGGTGACAGCATACATCTTAGTGATGCTGTGCCGCTGTTAGTCTGTTGTCTGAAGACAGAGTGATGGTTTATAGCCATATCCATCCGGCTCTCTATCTGCAGGCCTCGGATACCATGGGGCATGACCATGTCCATGTCCAGCGATGGTCCATACATCCGTATACCGTGGCGTGGAGGCCGAAGTTTCCTTAGTCCCAAACATTGTGTTTGATGTTAGTGGATAATCGAGGAATTAGAATAGATGGTATTTACCGAAATGTTAATGCGGTTAAATTACTCTAAACAGCTATTGTCTTCTATCTACGTTAATGTCCATTTGTACGTAGTGCTAGTAAATGTTATTACTGCAGTATTATAAACTTTGATCTCTTGTTTAAAACTGCGATAGTAGTGTATTTAGACTAATAATAAAATTTTAACACTTTCAACGCAGACAGAAAACTAAAATTTAAGTGTTCACGGAAAGTGCATCATAACATTAAGAATAAGATTTATTAAGAAGATTCTTCAATCTAACTCTTGACCAAAAGCTACTCTTTTACAGATGATTTGTAATTATTACAATGTGCAATATTATCAACCGATTGGTATTGTGCCATCTACTCTCGAAGCTCTCCCTGCAGTCGGGTTAGACTGAAACTGTGAAAAAATAGATTTAAATTTAGTCTTTATTTACACCACAGAAGACAGGAAGTAAGATTAAAAAAGTACATATATAAAACTCCTCTGGACATATAGATTTTCTGTCTACAGTCGGGTTTTAAAATGACCGAAATGTCAGGGTTAACAATGATGTAATCATGCATGCCACATTATGTGCCCATATGACAGTCGCACTGTGATTGTGTTAGATTTCTATGATTCCAACATATCCACAAACAACTCTGCTCCAGCTATGTGATACTGAGTGATACATTGTTGCTGAGTATCAAGTTATTTTCTTTCCTGTTTGATATTTTTGTTCTTAATTTTTGTTTTGTTTTATTTTATTTTTTATTTGTTGACATTGCCATTGTGATTCCAATTCATGAATTGTTATGTGCTACAATTGTCTAGGGATAGGGTTTGCTGAAATTTACACATGTTGCTTAAGATGACAAATAGTGTGCATAGTCTCTATTTTCTTTTTAATGCAAGAAGATGATCATAAACTGCAGACTACATGTAGGATCAAGTTCTAGGCTACACATTGCATATTAGATCTAGTTATTATTAATGATGTTGCACTGATGTTGATTAATATTTGTCGGTGTTTCTCTAATGTGATCATAATGTCTGCATTGTATGCAGGTACATTTGAGTGCTATGGTCGGTTCACACTTGAGCTCTGCTATGAATTCTGAGTAGACCAGTTGAGTTCACTACCAAGCATCCACCATTTGACCAAGGGCACTTTTCAGTCAACTGTGGGCCAACATGATAGTGAGGCAGTGTATCAGGAGAGCCCTGCTCCAGCCGCGGTGGTGCTCACCCCATCTTGCTGCACGATGCTTCCAGATGAGTACACCTTTGAGTTGCACAGACAGTGTGCAGAGGGATCACCAGTCTTCAAGTCCCCCAGCAGCCAACAAGCCTTTTTTCACAACTCCAATCTTTTATGTTAATTCAGGTATTTGATAGCAAAAATTAAGATTAATGAGATACAGAATGTCTTGTCCAGAAATGTAAAGAAAGTATGTCATTAGCAAAAATTTCATACTGCAAAAATATTGTGCTTTACAGTAAGTATTATTGTCTGTGTTATACATAACCCTAAGAGAGGAAACTTCTCTTAAGTTTGTTGATGTATCTTCATTTTTTTTTTTTTCAATCAGGAATACCCAAGATCTCAGAAACAGCCAATAACTCTAAAAATCTTTACATCAAATCAGAACTCTGTTACACTGTACATAAAAGTTCAGATCGAAGACATCAGAAAATCAAACAGAAGTCCCTGGATACGCAATTCTGATAGGCTGATACCTGACTGATATCTCATTTTCTTATGTTTTCACGTTGCATCTTTTTATGCAACAGGGCTCCGCAGAACGCTCAATTTCCATTTAGCAGGCCAATGGCACTTTCAGATTGTTCTGCTTTTCTAGAAATTTACCATGCCTTGTTGAGGCCATCCTGGTCGAACAGACAAGGTGAGGTCAGACACAAGGGGTTAAATAGTTCAATTGTTTTGTTAGCTCTAAATATGATTTGTTGATTACACATTAGGAGGATGTTCTTTCTCAGAATTTTAACCAGTAGAAGCAATTAGAAAATTCAGTTGGATTGCATGTTATTTTTCAAATTACAGTCTATTTATTGTTTATATCCACTTCGTATTTCCTCAAAAGTGCCTCACATTGGCCACCTCTACTCTGCATGCCTGGCTGATGCAGCTCACAGGTGGCAAAGGATCATGGGAGAAAGGGACACCATCTTTGCCACAGGAACAGATGAGCATGGCCTGAAGATTCAGCAAGCCGCGCGGCAAGCACGGAAGGAGCCACAAGACTTTTGTGATGAAGTGTCGCAAGAGTTCAAGGTAGGGGCGCAGCACCCTCCTCAATACATGGTAAATCACTCTCACCATAAGATTGAAGAGTAGAAGGTTACAGTTTTCCATTTTCCTGTTCCTTGAATGATGTTGGGAACGTGTTGTTGATGTTTTTCATCTCTTTAGTACCATATTCAGCCACTGTTTGTCAAATGATGGATCATAAAGAGGAATATATGCCACTGACTGAAATGAAACAATTCATCACATATACATGTACAGATAATCAAAGATATCGCAAACTTTTATTGAAGCAATACAGTATGTCCCGAAAAAATTACAACGGGGCCCTCCGCAATGATATCTTTAAGAATAGTGAATCAATCTAAATACAAATTCAGGGTATGAAACTATAACTCATTGCCCACATCTTACAGAAAACCCCATTCGATTTGCTTCAGTGGTCAAAGAGAAATACGGAACTTTGTAGAGGATGTCGGGGAATCTCTTCTGTCCAAGTTCTGTCTATTGTTCACACACAAGATCATCGAAATGCTAAACTCGGAAGAATCTGATTCATGACATGCTTTACAACAATCCACATTTCTCTGTGACCGCTTAACCAAATCGAATGGGGATTTCTGCGAAATAGAGCTAAAATGTTATATTTTAAGACCCTGAAGTAGCATTTGAAAAATTTAATCATATTGGGCATTATCAATGCGAAAATCGTATTGTAATTTTTTTGGGGACATACTGCAGAAAGTCGCCCCAAAAATTACAATCAGACTTTCGAATTGATAACACCTATTATGATCAACCTGTGTACGTGCTACTTCAGAGTCTTAAGGTATAACATCTTCGCTCTATTTTGCAGAAAACCCCATTCAATTTGGTTAAGCGGTCACAGAGAAATGTGGATTGTTGTAAAGCATGTCATGAATCGGATTCTTCCGAGTTTAGCATTTCGATGATCTTGTGTGTGAACAATAGACAGAACTTGGACAGAAGAGATTCCCGATATCCTCTACAAAATTCCGTATTTCTCTTTGACCACTGAAGCAAATCGAATGGGGTTTTCTGTAAGATGTGGGCAATGAGTTATAGTCTCATACCCTGAATTTTTATTAAGATTGATTCACTATTTTCAAAGATATCATTGCGGAAGGCCGCGTTGTAATTTTTTTTGGGACATACTGTAGGATTTGTCTGTTCTTGATAGGTTTTCTCTTTGTTTATGAAACAAGTGTTACAAATGTGAATTCTACATGTGAGTTCCTCAAAATTGTCTTGCACCCATCAGTACTTCTGATGATATTTTGATCTTTGGTGTCTTTATAGCCCCACAATATTATGGGGTGTTCTTTAACCCCCCGCCCCCCCCCCCCCCTTTATGAGAACACCCGAGCAAAATAACAATCCTTCACCAAGGCTAAAGAATGCAAGAATTTTAATGACCTCTCAGTTATATTGTTAAAAGATAATGCTAGTACTATGTTGTCCTGATTTGATATACAAATTTATAATAGACATACTGGACAAGTCATGTTGGGAATTGGTCCAAACTCATAGCATGTTCTTGATACACACAAGCACAATAATTGACTCGTATTGCCATAAATTGTGAAGGCACAAAAATGCATGCATGTGATAATTATACATGATAAGTGGCCCCTTACAGAACTGCTGCCAATTGCTTTGAATCAATATTCAAGGAAGTGTGTATAATCAAATTATTGTTTGGAAAGTGATGGAGAGAGGTACAACCTTATTTTCAATCATTATTGTTTCATTTTCAAATCATGTCTCCCAGCAGAAAGGCTCTATGGCTTGCGAATAAAAAAAAAATCACAAAAATGATGATCACATTATATAAGAGAGCTTTCAAATCTCTGTTAAATTATGTCGCGAACAAAAATTCAATTTTTGGGTGAAATTTCATGCCACAGGGCCTTCTGCCGGGCAGGGGCCAAAATTGATTTTTCAGGCCAAAACTTATCGTGAAATGTTTGCAGTCATGTTTCTTCCCTCTGTCCAAGCAGTTTTTCAAGCTAGCTCTTGCATTCTCTCTTGCATCTTGTAGAGACTCTTCAAGCTGAGCAGCATTGGCTACACTGATTTCATTCGCACCACAGAAGAAAGACATCACACGGCAGTACATCACTTTTGGGTGAGCTCAGCGTAAACTTTTGACATATACCTTCCATAAGGAAGGGTATCATCCTACTGAATGGGCAAAATATTATTTAGACCAATTTTTTTTTTTTTTTTTTTTTTTTTTGGGGGGGGGGTTGAGCTGTCAAATTCTTGCAATGTGAGCTCATTTGAAATTTCTTGTCAAAGTCCCAAAGAACATTGTAAAATTGGAGATTCATTGGTCAAAGGGCATTAAAACAAGAGATCCAAAGCTTGTCTGCATTTTAAATCCAAGCTCATGCCTTTGTCACAGCAGCACAATGTTTTCTTTGTGCAGAGGACAAGTTTATGTATCTGAGTTTCTGGCTTTTTCTTCTCATCATTTAATGTGTGACCATAAGTTACCTACAAGAGCTGTGAGATATTATTCTGTGAAGGGTAAACGTCTAAAAGGAGGCTATGCAGAGATTTGGCTCTAACGTCTACACATTCTTTATTTTGTGAGAATACTGGCCTTCGTGTGTTTACACAATGTGCATTCTCCATAAGGAATGTTAGAAGGTCACAATAAAGCAACCTTCAAGGATTTAGACTGCTTATCCCTAATGTTTAGAAGGTTATTTTCAAGCTTTTTTCCTCTCCTGTCAAATACAACAGCTTTCACGTTCAAAATGTATGCTGAACATCAAACGTGTGCATTCCGCATCTTCAGAAGAAGAGAAAGATTCCTGTCTCTCCTCAGTACTGTTTACTTATGCTCCGTACATTCCTTTCTTTCTCGATCTTTTCTTGTAGAACACTCTGGTGGACAAAGGTTTCATCTACAAGGGAGAATACGAGGGATGGTACTCTGTCACAGACGAAAGCTTCTTGACCAATGGCCAGATACAAGAGATAGATCGAGGAGATGGAAGTACTATTAAGGTACTGGATATAAACCTTGATTCAGGAGACTGCAGATAAATGTGTGCAATTAAACACAACAAGACCATGCAGAAATTTGTGTATGTCCATTATTGGCCTACACACTTAAGGTCAGATGAAGTCATTCTGTGTGAAATGTTCTTCTACATCTGATTTTGCAGACACATCTGCCTGTCGTGTAAACAAGATATGAGATACGAGATACAAGATATTTATCTCGCACATCAAGGTATCCTACAGTGCAGCACTGGTCAATTGGAGTGCCTTTCATAGATGATTGAACAAATTTGGATTATTTGAACCCCCCCCCCCCCCCCGTTCCATTTCCATCTCAGAGTAGAAGTTTGATGCATAACAATTCATAACAAAAGTGAAGCTGAGCTGAAATCAATGGTTCTGCTTTACAATTAGTTTGTCTCTGATGATACATGTTGTATACCTTGTTTGGTTTTTTCTATCCCATTCATTTTCTCATGAAAAGCTAAATATAACTGGTGTTTTTCTTGAATACCCTTTCTGGGGGATTCAGCCGTGGATGATAATCAACAAAGAGTGCCTGCTGATATTCTTTTTCCCAGGTCTCGGTGGAGAGTGGCAGTGTTGTTGAGTGGACGAGTGAGGTGAACTACATGTTTCGGCTGAGTGCATTCAAGGACAAGCTTCTGAGGTGGCTTGAGACTAATCCACAAGGTGGGATTAAAGGTGCTGTGTTTTACAGATAATGGTCAGTGTAAAGTGTCTATTTGTCCTTTTTTTAATGTATATGAATGTCTAAAAAAACCAAAAAAAAAACACAGGGGTTGGGGTGAGACAAACAGTCAATGGTAGGAGGAAGCAAAGCAACATGCTTTGAACCTAGTTTGCAGGCACAAACCCTTGTTGGTCGTAAAGGAGTTTGCACCAAGACTACTACATGCACTACTGGCACTGTCCCATACAATGTAGGCCCTGTATTGCAGCCTCTCCCAACAATGGGATTATAATATAATTGTTAAACAAACTTTGCAAACACAAACAGTTACGCCATTTTTTTTTTTCAATTTGTTATCAGAATATGTGCAAGACTCTAGGCTCAAAACTCATGATAGATAAAGGCACAGTTTTTTGGTAGGGTTAGAGTAGGTAGATAATAGTTATTCATAGCTATTGCCGAAGGAAGTTTAGATTTTAGAAGGAACTTGAAATATGGTGGTTGGGGGGGGGGGGGGGGGGGTTCTGTATGATGTTATGTCATTGTAATAATCTATTGTGTATTCCCCCTTTGCTCTGAGCAGCTGTGCAGCCGGCCAAATTCCATGCCATCGTCACTCACTGGCTTGAAGAAGGCATCCAAGATCTCTCCGTGTCACGGCAGAGGGATCGCCTACCATGGGGTATCCCTGTCCCTGGAGACCCATCACAGACTGTAAGTTATACCATGTTTTGGATAGGATTATGGTATGATCATGACCACTGACAATATTCTGCATGCTAGTAGTCCAGGCGCAGCGACCCAGAAAAAATGACTTCGTTCAACCCACCCCGCAGAAAAGGTTTGACTGCATGGGGTGGTCGGTTGGACCCTCTGGAACACCCCTAGGTAGTATGTGATATCAAATTGTGGTATCAATGAAATTTTACAGGCCATTTTAGTTGCGACATGACCATATTCTTCGAGGAAGCGTCTGCGCACACTAAGACTACTACACATACTACTAGCACTGCAGCAGGCGCCAATGCCAGTGGTGCGTGTTATAGTCTTAGCGTACAAAGACTTTTTCGGCGACAAACATCGGTTTTTGCCTGCAAACTGACTTTTCACCCTAAGCTGGGATCGGTGTAGTGTAGTTTCCAGACGTTTTTATTTCGTCTTTATTTCTCCGAGTTAAAGCAAGCCAAGTGAGAGTGCATACCCAGCGATTGTGACGCCCGAACCGTTTTTTTGTGGCAATCATTGAGCATGCACCCTCACTCGGCTTAGCGGAATACAGCGGGCTTCTGCACAACACACAAGCTGTAACTCAGAGAAATAAAGGCGAAATAAAAACAGCTAGAAATTAAGACTAGGGTTGGTAACGTTAGGTTGAACGAACTCCTTAATTAAGCCTCTTACAGGAATTAGCGCCTTGACTATAGGATGATTTTGAAGAAAAAAAAATAAGAAAAAGAAATGATGCAACTACACACGTGGAGAATCATGGAATCTTTTCTCATCTTACAACAAAAGCAAGTTTTAACAATGCCCTTTCTCCCACCCCCCAAAAAATAAAAAAGAAAAAGGAGAACAACTCCGTCATGAGTATTTGCCAAAGTATTGTGGTCATAATGAAGAAGCCCATCAAGAAATATTCAACGCCAAATAAATAAAAAATAATAATAAATAAATATATAAATAATAAGTTATCCTGTGTTGCATCAGTTCAGATCGTGCATATGCCCTTGTAGGTCATCTGCGTAATGTTTTCATGCTGCAGTTGTAAGCTTCATCTTCCAAGATTTCTTTTACAACAGGACATTGACAATGCCCAGTGCCATTTGATTCTGCTGTTAACCCGTTGAGGACGGGCTGATTTAGCTACGACAGTACAACACGCATTTCCCATAGACACCTGCCCGAATACACACGCGACTCGTCCTCAAAAGGGTTAATAAAAAAGATGATGTCCCAAGGAACCACTCTATAAACAGGGAATTGAAAGCTGTAAGTGCCAACTTTTTTTTCACTCTTGACAGATTTACGTGTGGCTGGACGCACTGGTCAACTACTTGACGGTCAGTGGATACCCTGAGAAGAAGCGACTGTGGCCTCCTACCCACATTGTTGGAAAGGACATCCTCAAGTAAGGGGTCAGATCTTAAAGGGATGGTACAGTTTTGGTTGAGACCTAATTTCAGGTTTCTATTATTTTTTTGTGAGATAAGGAGAAACCTCCTAATATGAAAGAGCATTTACTTCTATGAGGAATTTAACGTTTATATGATGAAAATCGGTTTTGACATGGCTGAGATATCAAAAAACGAACTATTCTAATAAAGTGTGGGACCCACACTTTATTATGATCGCTTTGTTTTACTTTGTTTTTGGATTGTTCGTATCCGGGCAATTACCCCCGGAGGGCAATTACCCCCCGGCCAAATACTGGTTAGTGGTAAGGTGAGAGTAAAGATTAGGGTTAGGGTTAGGTTTAGGGTTAGGAGTTTGGGTTAGTGTTAGGGCTAGGTTCAGGATTAGGATTAGGATTAGGGCCAGGGGAAGGGTGCGGGGTAATTGCCCAGGGGGTAATTGCCCTAGACGTTTCAGTCATTCCAAACCCGATTTTCATCAAATAAACTTTGGCTCTGTACTACATGTATATCATAAGTGCTTTCTTGGTATCTCGCAAAAAGTTAAAAGCCCAATCCTCATCTCCACCAATACTGTACCATCCTTTTAAGCCTTTCGCATCCAAATAATGCTGATTCCCCATTGGTTTTCACACAGTACATACTTAGGCAGTAAGTGAATGATATCTTCAGGCAATTTACTGGTTCTGTGGACTGATGATATGAAGTGGATCTAGATAGAGGAAGTAATATGCCATCAGCAAGAAACAAAATGGGAAATCAACTTGGTTTACCCAAAACACATATTTCAGGTCTACTGGGAAACTGATCTGTTTTGTAACACAGTCTTGTTTATGATGTGAATTGTGTGTGGGTGAGCCAAAGCTGGTCACCTTCAAATATCTTGGCCATTATTTTGGTTTAATGCTTAATTTTATCAGAGTTTTGCAATTCCAAATCAATTCCTATTATATTTTACCTACTGCATATATCCAAAAAAGAATTCCTCCTACATGTTACAATTTTTGCAATATCACTCGTTTTTCCTGAAGATTCCATGCCATTTATTGGCCAGCGTTCCTGATGGCAGCAGACATATCACCACCGGCAACCGTTGTCTGCCACTCCCATTGGACAAGGGATAACTTCAAGGTGAAATCCTCCGCTTATTTCCACCCCTAGATTGATTTCCTGAAATCAATCCCTAGAAGATCATCTCTACCTTCTTCCCCCTTTCAATTTTAACCGTTGAGGACAGACTGATTTTGCTACAACATGCATTTCCCATAGACATCTACCCGAGTATATATACCGGGACTTGTCCTTAACGGGTTGATAGTACATATGAACCACCTCTTTTTTTTTTTTCTTTCTTTTTTTTTTACAAAGTCTCAGATTCCTGGCTTTACAATGCTTTTTGAGATTAAATATTTTGCTGTGAAGCTGCAGTGATTTCAATTCATGTGTGTTGCATAATAATTTGACATTAGACTTCTAATCTTGAAACGAGCATTTTCAATGATGAGCAAAAAACAAAAAACAAAAAAAAAAATGTTTAAAAAAGAGAAAACAAAAGTACTTTTTGATATCAAATACAAAAATGTCGTTTTGATTGTATGGTATGTCTGGTATGGAGAAGAAAATTGTCTTTGTACTGTAATCTTAGTGATGCATTTTTATTACAAAGGTAACTTTGCACATCATTTTCATCTTTTCTTTCTTGCCCATGATGAAGCAGATTTCCCAGTCATGTTCACACCTCTTACCATATAGTGAGAATGAATTGATTTCTATGATAATGAATTGTCAGATGGAACAAAAAAATAGCTATTGTTAGAGGATTCATTCATATTTTAAATTGTAACATTTCCTACTGTAGACATGTTTCATAATTCATGAGACCCTTATAACTTGCTGTTTCTGTCTTTTGTTATCTTCATCCTCCTTCTTATTCCCCTTATGTTTCTCATTTTTCTTTCTCTTTCTTTTTTTGACACAGATGTCCAAGAGCAAAGGGAATGTCATCAACCCTTTTGACAGACTTGCCCACTACACAGCAGATGGCCTGCGCTACTTCCTGTTGCGAGAGGGCGTCCTTCACTCCGATGGAGGTGGTTCATCCAAAATCTCATACATGATAATATGTTACTTTAAGTGTAGAAATGTCATTTTGGAACTTGCAAGAAAAAAATGAAATAACGGAAACTCATGCTGTGCACATGGATTACAAATTTTCAGTAGTGTTGACATTTATTTTTGAGATTTAATGAACATTTCCAGTGGCATGTAGTTGTTTTATTTTTTTTTTTCCAGTATAAGATATGCAGTGAAATATAGAGGGGCCAATTTGATGATGACATGGTGATAACTTCAGTGATCTTTATAGGAAGTATCTAGATATCTCATTGGCCAATTGCATTGAAGTCACCATGCCGCCATTTTACTACGCACATCTCCATACACTTGTGCGTGTAGCATGATCTTGGTGACAGTCTCCACAGGAAAATGCGTGCAAGTCCCCATAGAGTCTGCCTGGTAAGATGGCGGCATGGCAGCTTCAATCATTTGTACAGCATGAATGGGCCCATGAGATATCCAGATAGTTCTGTAGAAGTCAGTGACTAACTACAACCAGATTCCTCCAGGACTTGATTGGTTTATCCTACATTGAGATACAAGGTTAAGAATTTGCTTCCTCTTGTGCATCTCCAGACTATTCAGACACAAAAGTATCAGCGCTACTCAACGCTGAACTGGCAGACACCTTTGGCAACCTCCTCTCCAGGGTGGCAGCCCCGACACTGAACCCACAGCAAGTCTTCCCCCTGCTGGATGCCAACCTCTTCCCCAGCCGGCCGGGTGCTTCTCCAACAGCAAGGAGTGTGGATGAAGATTACTTGCTGGTCAATTCACTGCACAGATTGCCGGGTAGGATGCAAGTCAAAGACACTTCTATCATTTTTTATTTTTTACATTGTGCCTGGTTAACACCACTTAATAACCTTGCTGATCACTTGGGATGAACAGCATGGATGATGCATGTGATAGGGAGGGACAACTTCATCTGTATAACATGCTGCTCTCTGCGAGAAGAGACGGGGTATCTTTTATATACACACATTGTGACTCCCAACGCATGGGAGTGCTGCTTTATGTACAGTGAAAGGGACAGAGTGTTTCTTTTCTATTTAAATCAGATTTGATAAAATGGTAAATAACAACAATGCCCACCTGGTTTCACTGAGGCCTATTATGATTATAAAGTGCAGATCATAGGCAACCAGTATCATAAGACATGGTTATTTAACCCTGTATAAGGCCAGGGGTAGAGTAGGGTGTCTCCAGCACCCCCCCCCCCCCCCTCCAGAACTTCTCGTACTGCCTCACAGTGTTCAGAAATTTGAGCTACCGCATCTGTTTTTGTCTCGCCTGAATTGACAGATGATTAACCCGTTGAGGACGGGTTAATTTTGCTACAACACACATTTGCCATAGACCCCTGCTGGAGTATACTCGGGACTCGTCCTCAAATGGTTAGATGTAGACAACATTGTTGTAGCTTACTGACAGTAATGTAGACAGCTGTCTTTATTTCTACCTGCATTTTGTTCACATCACTTTCAGAAATCGTGGCTGAAAACTACAACCAGTTCCTGTTCTACCGGGGACTGGAGGAAATTATGACTTGCCTTCGCATGGCCAATGCCTTCGTCCAGCGCCACGAGCCGTGGAACCTGGCCAAGAATCCCGTCGACCGCCCCTGGCTGGACTCAGTCATCCACATCACCATGGAAACGCTGCGAGTGTGCGGCATCCTGGCCCAGCCCGTGGTGCCCCGGCTGACGGACCGACTGCTGACGAAGATGGGCGTAGCTGAGGGGGAGAGGGGGTGGAAAGACTTGAAGTGCTTTGAAGCCCTGTCTGGTGAGAGCAAGGGTTGTGGAGGGAGGCAACTCAGTGGAGACTCTAGTGTGCTCTTCTCCAGACTCAAGACAGAGTCAAGAAGATAGCGCCGGTTCCAGATTTATTCATTTGATGTGAACGAGGCCACCGAGATGTCCACAATCTTGGTGCAAGTGGGAGTGAAGTTGCCAAAAAAGTCGCCTAAGTTTTCTGCAATCTTATGAAGGTTATCAAAGAACTCTAGGTGATTGGGCAGGATCTGCATACGATAAATGATAACGTACCTGCAGTGAAACCGAGGAGCAGCCATGCATTGGTTTGCCTGATATTTTGTGATAGCAGCCATCACTTAGTTGCAGGAAAATATCCAGAGAATTATTATCATATGATAGCTGTGGATGTGTGTGATTATGATAATAGTATTGATAAAGAAATGTTATTGCTGATGTCATGGTACTTTGCCTTTTCACCACATTTATGGTACCCCCACAACATGTCACATAAAATGATTATGATTTCAATTATCAAAACCAGATAGAGGGACGAGCACTTTATAGGATGGGAAAGGGATCACATCTGTAGCATTTTCTTCCCAAAAATGTACTTTTTCAGCCCTCGGAATACTGTAGTGCTATTTGCCAGGTTATCATCCCAGCTGTGTATGCAAAGTTAGCCTCATGCAACAAAATGCAGGCTGGCACAATTATATCGTCGCTGGGGCGACAAGACCTCGTATCTCAAAAATGTCAAATGTTCAGGAGAGCCAAAAAACATGGCGGCCAAAGCACTATACTGAATGGGATAGCCGTTCCTTTGACATGCCGTGGTGGCTTCATTTTTGGGGTAAGACAGCTGGGATTTGGACAGGACATCACTTAACCGATTATTTGACCACTAATGCAAAAAAGTCATTTTCACCAAAATTTGAGATACAAGGTTTTGTCACCCCAGCAATGAATTATGTTTCTGACTGTATGACAGTTTTGTGCAATTCATTATGTGAGAAATATTAACCTGAATATTTCTAGGTTCTGGTTCTTCAGTGGTGATGATGATGAGTGCTCTTTATTCTGCATTTATGATAGAATTATAATAGCAGACACAATGGTATTCTTTGTAGCTGAGAGCGGTATTCCTCTAATACAGATTTCACTAAATTCAGTGATTGGTTAGAACTACCTCTGTAAATAGAACCAGATATGGAGGAGGAGGATGCATTTTGTTGCCTGTGAGCAGTCTCCCTTGTTAAACAAGGGACTGCTTGATTTTTTTTTTTTCATTAAAAAAGATTTATACATTTTGCATTTATGTAGAAATTCCTTTGTGATACATGTAATGTTTTATATACACTTTGGCCAATGCACTGGGACTTGATATACAGAGAATATGTTATTGCTACGAAATATTTATCCCCTGATCATTTATTGCAAAACTTTTTGTTTTTTTCTGTGGTGGCCATTTTGAAATTCAGAAAGGTGGCTTAAGATGTACTCAGATTAAAAAACAAAAACAAAAACAAAAGAAAAAAAATGGTGATCAGATTTCAGTAACCAGAAATGTTTTATCAGATGATCAGAGTTAGCATCATAAGCAACAAATAATTTGATTTCATAAATCCTTCTGATTTACCAGTAAAGCTTTGATACAGAGTGTATGAGTATTGACAAGCTTGTGCAGCTTGTTGAAGTGTGGCTAGTCCATCAAGTACGCTGCGACACATTGCCAATTTTATTTGTGCAGTGCATATTAAGGGAACTGCTTGGAAGAAGCTCAGTTTCTCTCAAAATGCATTTCACCGTAACGCTTGTACCAGAGCCTCCCAAGCCTTTCCGCCTTCCCGTTCTCTGGCACAGGTGTACCTGAATGACGATATGATTATGGTGCTTCTTGAATTAACTTATTTTACATGCCAGATGGTGTGTATAGATGTAAAGTTTGGGTATCTTGGCTATTTGGAGCCGACCTACAGGTGTTTCCTGGAAGATAAAACCAGTGTCTTGCTCCTCCACTCACTTGAAGTGATTGAACTAAAAATGTTATATGATGCTAACTTTAGCATGAAAATTTGTGTGGACATGTGACCACTTTGAGAAATTTTCTGGCTCTAAGAGCACATATGCAATGGTGGTTGTTTTCAAATAGAAGTTTAATGTGTCATTTTGTACATGGCCCACACTTTTTGTCATTGTTTGTTTGTTTGTTTGTTTGTTTGTTTTTATTGGAGGGGGGTTGTAGTCATTTGTGGTCGGACAAGAACAAAGACAAATGATTAATTCTTTGGTGGGAATGGAGCAGAGTTATCTCATGTTTCCTTTCCAAGATGCTCATTTTGGGTTAGCCCAGGCTCGCTCGCTTCAGAGGTTGACTTTTTCATTATTTGCATCCAGATACAACACGATTTGTAAAGCCGTTCAAAATGAAAAAGGGGGATTCATGACCATTTTACTATGTAATCACAAGAATCTTCAGACCAGCTGTGCCTGATATCAGTTTGTGAGAAGCTGTCCACAGAGATAAGAGAAGTGTTACATTCTTGGTGTGTGCTGCCCTGTGAGAAGTACAATTGAAGTGCCCCCTACGGGCAGAAATTAGTATTGGTGGATGAAGAAAACTGTCTTCAAAATGTCAGGTGTGTGTAATATTTAAACAGAAAAATGTGCGGAGTACAGCTAATAGTTATGTGCCAATAGAATTGTATACAAGAGGTTGCACAACATATACATGTATTTCCAAAGTACAGGACTCTAACTATTGCTATGGAACAACATGATGGTGAGCACCAGTCAGTCTGAATGATTATTATAATAATGATAATGATGATAATAATAATAATGACCTCTTATACATAAAGTGCTGAAGTCCATCAAAATCCATATGCATTTTAATGCAAGAGGGTGCTTAGTTATGGTGTGCCCTCAGGATTGTACAGTGTATTAACCTCAGAAATGCCAACTTTTTTTCTTCTTTTTTTTTTTTGCAGCATTTTGTACTATTTGTTACTAAATGTACTCATGCATACATGGAAAATGCTTTTTCCCCCCAATTATATTACTTCACATATCTATTGCAGGAAAGGGGAAAATAAAGTTCTCCCCAAAATATATGCCTTTTCAGCCCTCCGAATACTGCAATTGCTTTTTTAAGGGAGGCATCCCCTCGTACTGTTCATGCCTGACAAAGATCAAAAGGAATGCTTTTCTTTCCCACTGATCGATACATTGGCTAAAACACTTTCTTTGCCGTTTGACCCAAATATATGGAAACCAACTGTCAATGAGAAAAGATTATTTAACCCCCCTGATCCCCAATGTGTCAGTTACTGCCCTACTGTTGGACTGAGGCAATCTTGCATTGGAATGGGCCATAACTGATACCGTAAGTCATAGGAAGGTCAAGTTTTTGAAGATGAGCATATTGCTAATGAAAGAGCTTGTGAAATTATATCTACATCCATGGACACATAAAGCATTCATGTGAATTGCAATATTTTTCTTATTCCTACAATGTAGTGTACTTCGTTTTGTATCTGGAGGATAAAACAAGTACAGTAGATACAGGTACATTGTACATGTAATACAACCAGTTGACAGTGGAAGTGTTTCATGATTGCATGCATGGATATATTGCATCTTACAGATTTTTTGTTTTTTTTAAACGTCTACATGTCACAATAAAGGACCTCTCTCAAACCATAATAATTCGCTAGTAGGAAGGCAAAAGATTGTATATCTACCCTAGAAAGATCTAAAGTCTTATTCAATGTGCTCTGTGCAGTGTAAAATTGATTACCCTGAGTCTGCAAGATCCCTTTAAGGGGTTATTTGATAATCCCTTCCAACCTGTTGTTTCAGACAGTTTTATGCTTTGAAAACACACACGCACACACACACACACACACACACACACACACACACACACACACACACACACACACACACACGCACACACACAACATACAATGAGAAGTGAGGAATTGCCCTTTGCTTGACATCTGACCTGTGACCTCAAAGCCTGTGTCATCCAAGGGCAGCATTCCTGAGGTAAGAGCTTTCTCTCTCAGAAATTTCTGTTGAGAACATCTTTTTTTTTCTACCAATACATTGTATATTATATGCATTCATAGTTGAAAATTTTTTCTCATAAAGTCTATTACAAACTAGGAATCTCCTTTTATCTGGCAGGTTTTTGTTATAATTATTTGATCTTTGCACTGTTACATGTGTGAGGATTAAGAGCATCATAGCCTAGTGGAATTAAATATTTTTGAATTTCTGTGTGCTTTATCATACTGACTGAGTATATTGTGCCAATATTGGGCTATCTCTTATAAGTTTGCCCCCCCCCCCCAAAAAAAAAAAAAAAGAAAAGAAAAAGAAGTAAAATAGTACTTATTAGCTCTGAAATCACAACTTGTTTTATTGCTCAATTTTGCCTTGACACTTAATCTGGAGTACAGAACCAATGTCTTCTCGTAGAGTTGGTATAAATTTTTCACACTATCCTGGGATGTGTGCTATCAATCACTTTGCACAAGTGTTTCAGTGGTTCAAGACTACATGGATTGAGACGAAAGTATCATTTGAAAAAGGAAGTAAAAATCTCAACATAGAGACCATACCATTATCTGTATGAACACTGCATGTAACCTTTCACATTGACCCAGGTAAAGGTTGCATCAGAGTTCATGCTAAACACTGTCTGGCTAAGCGTTATGCATCTCATTCGTTATGATTGTTTTGAGACTCATGTCTTTAAATTTCACCACAGACATTCATTAATTTTTAGGTCAATTTTTATCCACTTTCTAGCTTGTTTATACGACTCCACAACTTCTGTATGGCCATTGTGATACGACTGTATTTTTATTGGAAATAAACCAACTAAAAGAGAATTCTAAAGGATGTCGTGTGGTATGTTGTTTTGTATTGCAGTCTTTCCAAGAAAAAATATCTTTACCTTGAAAGTTTTATGCCACTCCAGAAAGAGTAAATAAGCCAGAGACCAGCAAAGCTTTCACTTGGGCAATGATAGAAACGATAAGTATATACAAGGTATATGTAATGCTACTACTTGTGGACTTGTATTTGCATTTCATACCAATACCTTGAATCATCACTTATGTGGCCAAAAGAATACCCGGTATCTAAATATGTGCTGTATATTTTATGATGATTTTTTTTTCCTTCTAGTGGTACTACAACTTTCATTCTATCCTTTCCATTCAAAATTTGAATTAAAAAATGAAAATATATATATATTTTTCATTTTAAATGTTACATATTTGGTTCATTTGCTCTCATTTACAATTCTAGTAGAGCCAACTTGATCACAGAATATTGCTTCTTCTGAATTGAGTTAAAATTGAAAATCAACAAGTTCACATCAATGACACCAGTGGGTTGCAGTTTTGGTCTGTTTTGTTTTTTAGGTTGTTTGTTTGTTTGTTTGTTTGTTTTTTACTTTTGTTTGCTACCCTATTCTCGCAAGTGCGTAAATAAATCCTACACGTCTATGCATGCATGTAAGGACTAAGGTTTTGATATGTTCACAAGAGGCACCATGATTATTTATGGAGCCGGGTGCCCTCCATCCCCCTACCCCCCCCCCCCCCCCCCCCCCCCCCCCCCCCCCAACGTACCGCATATTGATAGTAGCCAGTTTATCCCACCGGCAGCGCGGCGCCGCCGTCCGTAACCGTGCCGTGCCAGTCGTGCGTAGACGCATCTCTCAGGTAGGCCTAAGTCTGCTCAGAATTTGTCAGAAGTGTGCACGTGTGTGAGTTTTTCAGTTGAATTTCTGTCTTCGTGTCTAGAAGAATGTTTAGCGCTTTGGTAAAGACAGGCAAAAGTTCGATTTGGTGTTACGATAGCTCTCCGAGTCTCCTGTTTTTTTGACTCGTGGACACCACACAGGTGCACAGTACAGTACACGAGTGCAACTGTGTTGTCCCATACATGTATATCTGTGTAGGCTTATACGTTTTAATTTATGTCTGTTATCCATTTTCGGTTTTCGTAGGGTTAGGTTAGGCCCTACCTAAGTAAAACTAAATGTAAAATAGTACATGTATGAACCCTGTCGCCGTACAAAAGTGTCGCCGTGCTTTTCACTGCTTCTTCTTCTTGTTGTTATTTGAATCTATGATAGCAAAAAACGGTAGAAAGGGAGGACGAAAGATGCTATGCTGTGGAAATCGGCCCCACCGCTGTATCAATCTCGCGTAAACGCCGTTTGGTGGGGCCGCATTCACGAGTATTATACTGTGGACAATGGTGGAAGGAAGCCCCACCGCCGTGCTTACCTACCGATGAACGCCACACGGTGGGGCTGAATTCACGAGTATAAACAGGCAAGCCGCCATCGTATTAGTACGGACACGCAGTGGTGGGGCCTATTTCACGAGTATGCCCAATTTATTTGGCGTTTATCATTCCTCGAGGAATATTTACGCCATACCTTTCTAGATCTAGAGTCTATTCTTAAAATTTCTTTAAATTTCCAAATTTTACCCTATATTATTTTCATTTTATTGCAAATAATTCAAAATTAATATATCATATCAAATCAAATAAATCTCCCTCACTGGCCTCGGTTCGAGTTGCCCAATCGACGATCATATTTTCTGGCCAGCCCGGCTCGGTACCTTGAGCAGACGTCTCGGCAAGGGGAGGACGGGCCGTGATTGGCTGTCCACCTGCCTAGGCCACTCCAATACACGAGAGGGGCTCGATCGGTGCTCGTGATTAATCGGGAGTATTTAATGCGAACTTTATCACAAATGTACATGAAATTAGAAAAACAAAACAACGCTAAGATATAAAGCAAACATCTGGGCTGTGTGCTGCGTCTGGTCGGGCTGTGCCTAGTTTCTATAGGTTATCTAGAGACTCTAACGAGACTACTGGTAAATTTACTGCATACTGTACTGACTAGAATCTAGATAATGTAGATTCTAGATTGTAATTTGTATTTTATGATCACTGCAGTGACAATGTTTACCATGTTTACAGTTTAGATCTAGACTAGACGTTGATAGAATTGGACTACCCTAGATTCTAGATCTAGATCTCACTCCTACTCATCTACTAGGTCTGGATCAGAATATGGATGAAAAAAATACATCCGCGACATCCGTCTTTATACAAACTAGGTCTTGAGTAAATTTAGAGTCTGTAAACTTGTAAACAAGCACAGCTGCACAGCCCTGTGGTCGAGTACAAATCGCGGAAAGACTTCCTTTTGAGACAGCCACCCCAACCACACTAGTACTAAATAAGTGCAGATCTATACAACTCTACCTAGCCTAACTTTGCTTGCGATGCGCACGGATGCACGCACTCACTTTTGGGTGGCTGTCTCAAAAGGAACTCTTGCCCAAATCGCAATACAAATTACCCACCAGTCAAAATAATCCCCATAAAACTAAATGTTAAAGGCTGTCCAGATTGACCAGAAAATACATACCAGTAATTAAAACATGGGCCTAACGTTAGAAACTTTATTTTAGTAACTTCTGGATTGTCTTATGTTTTCTAAAGTTATGGGAATAATTGGGATCTAGAACCCAGCTGGACAGTCCTGCTACCAGGACTATGCCAGGGGTGGTGGACTTTACTCTGTCACAATTGTTAGTTTCACTCAGCCTCTGCTCAGTGATTACTAAAAACATGTAGATCTACAATTGTACATCTACAGACAGCTTAAGTACTAATGTCTACAGTAACATGAATGCTATTTTGTCACACTGTCACGGCAGGTACAACCAGGTGTAAATAGAGTACCATACTACACAAGTCAACTTGTAGCTCAACCAGATGCCATGCAAAGCACAGCATTTCTGTGCAGCAACAGGGTAGTGGTGTGTAGTTACATGTAGTTACCACACCATGCACCACAGGCACAAGAAAACAAGTTCTGCAGTAAGATATTTTATGCCCAAAATTAGGCGACAATGTATGGCCATGGGTATAATACTTGCCTTATTATACTAGACATTAACAAACTAAAAAAAAAAAAAAAAAAAAGTCACTGCAGGGACCAACACTACAGAGAAATTTGGAAAAAAAAAAAAAAAAAAAAAACTTGTCTGACAAGCTCCTATGTGTGTAGAAAATTGTAGGTTTTAAAAACAGCTCGAAAAAGAACTCAAATTTCATATATGCGAACACATTTGGTTAGTACAGGTATGTTAAATACCATTACATTAGAAAGTGGTCTACTTGCCATCTAGATGCAAACTGGCATTAAATAATTGTCCAACCTGTTTCTCTCCCACCACAGATGTATCATCCACAAAGAACTTCCTTGGTCGAGTAGCTGAGGCTGCAGTGCTTGGGACAGTCAGTCACATAACATTTGGGCTTAGCAGTGCTCTGTCACAAATACACAATGACCTCTGCAGCGACTCTGACAAGGCTGTGCAAGGCATTCAAGGGTCTGGCCCTACTGGGCAGCGCCCGGGGCCAAGCCAGCACCCTCTGCGCCTCACATGCCAGTCTCCTCCCCTCCAGCTCTTCGCTATTACCCCAGAAATCCCTCCTGCAGAATTTGTCCATCAGAGCCCTGTCTCTGAAGACTCCAAGCATTGTGGACAGACCATTGCACAGGGAGCTGCACACCAGTCTTCCACTAGAAAGATTTAGACCGTGGAAGAACACTCCAGAGTACACTATCAGACCTCTCGGCAAGAAAAGGATTACCAATAGAAATCATACTGGTTTGTTACTCTTCAGAGATTCTTTGTTCTTCACCACATGATGATAATTCTATTCCATTCTTAGTTTCTGTTAGTATGATAGTATGATGTAAAGATTAACATACAATATAATCACATGTTGTGCCATGTAATATCAGGAGAGAAGCCTTTGAGAAGTCAAAGGATAACAGGAAATTTGTGGGGGGTTTTTCTCTTCATGCTAAACAATGCATGTACTGAAAAAAATAGAAGACATTTTATGATGTGTGTAGAATCAGGCCAATTGTGACCCGCGACAACGGTTTCAGGCAAAAGTCGCAAGAGCAAATTCCCTCCTAGGCGGGGTACAAAGATTTTGACCACTATTTTTGTCGATTTAGGTTTTTTGCAGAAATCGAATCTTTGGTATGTTTTCTACATCTACACTAAATTTCATAGCATTAGACTAAGTTTTTCCTATCGAAAATGGAATTTTAAGCACCCTATGTTGGATAGCACTCATCAGTTTTGAGCTTCTTTCGAACGCCGCGCCAATATCCCCAGTGTTGCTACGGCGCAGGGTTTCGCATGCGATTGGCTGGTGCGTCGCATACATTTACATAATTCGGCTTTCGGGGACACCAGTTGCAGCGTTTGGGGAATGCTTTGCCCACGCGTGCACGATTACATGCTCCATTGTTCTTGCTATATAGTGGTTCATATACGCTCGTTATACGTTCATATACCGCAATGTTCGACAACGGAAGTGAAACAAAAATCATGTAGCATGACATAACCGTGTGAAAAGAAAACTAGATATTCTCAAATTTGTCCACTTGTACATGTAGTAAAAATTATGACAGCATACTGACTCAATGGAAGGTAGATGAGAGGAAAGGAGCTGTCACATGTGACTAATTATATTCAAATATTACACGTCAAGATCGCACCAAACTAAAGAGTCGTGTTTGCTTATTTGTTTTAATTTGATTAGCACCACCGAACTAAGCAACATATGCATGTCTTGTAAAAGCAAAACAAACAGGAAGCGTGACCCTCGCCAGCACTACCAATTTTCTGCCTTCAAAAGGGTCGCCAATGATATAGACAAATCAACTACATGAAAACGTGATTTGTAACTGTGTGGATTCGCCACCGCTCCTGTTACATGCACACGGTCATGGCTTGTGGATGCCATTGCGTAATGCGTGCACCAAATACACATGTACATGTACACCATACAGCTGTACGTGCAATTATCGTATTCGCCATCTTGAAAGATGTTCTGTAAACAAACCCGAGCGAAACGCATTGTTTTTCGGCTCCATACGCTGAGCTCCGAGGACGGTGCCCGGGAAATTTGACTCTCTCAGTGAGCCAATCAGAAGGCGATGTGGTTGCTAGAGGCGGAGCTTAACATCGATTGGCACCATCGTACGGATGGGTGATTCTCCCCTCGCATCGCCTCTTGGACATTGTCTTTGAGAAAGAGGTGAATCTTCAAAGCCCGTTTTCTCGCAATTTTGTCAGGCTAACAACTTAAAAAGTGCATTTTATTTCTCTTTCTATGCCCACTTATGGTGCCGAAGAATACAAGTGTTTTATATCAATGCAAAGCTTAGGAAATGGGCAATGTGATTCAGTGAAAAAATTAATTTTCAAAATTCCCGACTTTTGCCTGAAACCGTTGTCGCCGGTCACAATTCTCCTCCTCTGGGTAAGTACTTTGTAGCATGCTATTACTGACACGACAGTAATTGCAGCAATGACACATACACGCTGAGAATAATGTTTGAACTTGTGCATACAAAAATCTATCAGGAAACTGACAGTAATTCTTAATCCTGGGAATTCATGCAGTTAAGGATACAACTTGCAATAATTTTCTTATAAATTCACACAATCAAGGACATAACTTGCAAAACTTGCAATAATGGTAATAATAGTATTATGAATAATAAATGAGGATAGTGTTTGCGTTACATTTTAAGCAAAAAAAAAGAAACTTTTGATGAAGTGAATTTGTTCAACACAATTGTACTGAGGCTTTAATTAATATTCCAAGCGATGGCAGTGCTGTCCCGTTGTCTTGCATACTGGACTTTGAAAAAGTAGGGGGAAGGATGAGTGTAAAGCACTTACAGTGCAAATGGGATAACTCGATTTGAGGACATTTAAATGCATGTATGTGTTTGCCGTTGTGTACACTTGAACCAAGAATTGAGCTGCATGATCTCGCGATTATCACGTCATTTGTCAATAGTCAACCCAATGCTGCACACTGGCAGTGGTCTGACGGTCCGGGACCAGTGGAAATCACTGTCAGACCAGTAACTTTTTCAGGAACATAGTCAGTAAAAGACACATAAAACGGGGTACCTACTGGTCTGACAAACAGGTCAGACCAGTAGGAAAAATGGGTTAGTGTGCAGCCCTGAACAACCTGAGACAATGTTCTGTGTTTGTGTTCTGTACATGGTGAAAAAGCCGCCTGAGTAGTTCATGTTTCCACTCTATTTCTGCACTGTAGGAAGAGTTACGGGTGGCAGGCGTGGCGGTGGGGCAAAACGACGCTACCGCATGATCGACTTTCACCGTGTGGGCCCCACGGAGGGGCCTCCGATGGAGGAGAAGGTTCTCAGCATCCTGTACGACCCGAATCGGACTGCAGACATAGCGCTGGTTGCTGGGGGCAACCGGAAGCGGTACATACTCGCCACGGCAAACATGGAGCCCGGAGACATCATCAAAACATCAGCGCACATCGGAAGAATGACTGGTGCGTCATAAATGTGCTTTGATATGTTTTTTGTACTGGGTTCCTATCTGTAATGCATGTAGTACATTTCTTCTTTTAGACCATGTCAGAAGGAGAGATAAGAGAGAAAGATGCAGAGATATGAATGAATAGATTGCCAGGCCAGACACAACGAGACAGACAAATGGACAAAGAGAGAGAGTGACAGACAGACACAGTAAGACATACAGAGAGGGAGAGATGATTATGTGTGCATGAAGAAATAACACTAGGGGAGACTGATTATCTTGAATGCCATCTCTTACAAATGTGATAACATGTTCATGTTGAGCAGTAAAGCGAAGACATTTCTGACCTTCTGTTACTGCATATGATTTATAGTAGAACTTGAAGTCTCTTTTTTTTTTTCTTTTTCATTTACATCAGTGCAATAAGGTTGTTACATATCATGAAGTCTTGTTGAAGATAAAGAGAGCCAGGTTTATTGTGTGATGCTGAGGATACATGTACTATGGAATAATATGATTTTTTTTTTCTAAATGCAGTGAACATTTCGTAACTTGTCTGATGGGAAGTTCCAGATATGTGATTTTACAAATATGACTTTATGATTGACTTGTTACTCTTTGCAAGTTTGAATGTGTTAGTATTTCAGTTAACCTGAGTAGGGTCTGAGACCGTGAGATAGTAGAGCTGCACTCAAAACAGAAAAGGCAAAAAAGAGAACAGCAAAAAGAAGTAATCTGTGATTTAAGAGCTTGTGTCAGTGGCGTCTCTGAAACCCAATGAATACGTCCTCAACCCTTGCTATCCTCGTCTGATGCAGTTGTCGCCAACGAGGGAGACGCGTATCCCCTGGGGGCACTGGCCATCGGCTCCTTGGTCCACTGCGTCGAGCTCTTCCCAGGAAAGGGGGCCGAGAGAGTCCGTGCTGGCGGCACATCGGCCCAGATCCTTCGCAAGGTTGGGGGCCAGGTGATTCTGCAGCTGCCGTCCAAGCTGCAGATCAGCGTTAGCGAAAGATGCATGGCCACGGTGGGCAGGGTGTCCGGGGACCAGCACAACAGGATGTTCATCGGTGAGAATCTGTCCTCTTCAACCCTGTAGGGCACAGGGAGGATGTGTCCTCCAAGCAGTTACAGTCAAACTTGTCTTAGCAACCACCTATCTATATTGGTCACCTGCCATATACGGCCACCACAAACAATTTACTCCGACAGAAAAAGCATGTTAAAGAACCCGTCTGTAGCGACCACCTGTCTATAATGGCCATTTTTTGTCTCGCTTGGGTGGCCGCTATAGACAGGTTTGATTATGATATCATTTTTAGCAGATGCTTGGTATAAGAGATCTGATATAATGAAATATATAGTATATGCACTTTTCTATGTGCCTTTTCAGCTCATTGTGGATGCAGATGTTATGAGTTCTGTATGGTTAGAAAGACGAAAAAGAAAATTACTATGTGGACATGACTGGATTAAAACAATATCATTCTTGTGAGAAAACGTGGCTGTGTTTTACAGCTTTTATAAATAAGCTCAGTCAAGGTCACTATATTTCTCACATGCGTGCTATACACCATGTGTGTCCACATGCCTCTTTTGTGTCCCTGATTTGTTGTGGCTACGTAGGACCATTCACAATGCTAGCAGCTCAGATTATGAGTACGCATGAGGGGATTATTGCCAGAAACATTATGTCATTGTAGGATGGGGGTTCAAAAAAGTAGTGTAGACTTCCCAAGGTTGGGTGAACACAATCCTTTTGGTCTTGTCCACATTATTTGGTCAAAGATGAATTTACAAAAAGTACTCAAGAGGGTCATTACCCCCAAGATAATTATGGTTTTGCATTACACACGTGTTTGGCTATTGTAGTAAGAAAATAGTACATGCCTAAGGTAATAAAACATGGTAGTGGTCCCAATGACCTTTTGTATGACCAGTTCTGTATCTCAGATGCATAGGTCAATTTTGAAAGGTAATCTGTCACACTCGCAGCCGGTCCTTTGATTGTCATAGTATGACACTGAAGTTTGCACATGGTGGTGCAATCCTATAGGTGTACAAATTAGAGCTGATGTTAAACTTGTAAATTGAGGGTATAAATGAAAAAAACAACTGCTGACACCAAGAAGTCTCTTCACCGTTCAACCCATAAAAATAGATCAAGATCATCTCCACTGCCTTCCTGACAAAGATTTAACTAAAATACCTGCAATACTAAAAGATGAATAAATGAATAAGTATTGAATTTTACTAAAGTGTATATTATATTGATCAGAATAAGAATGCACAATGCCATTCTTATCAGATGGTAAGTAAAAACTGAAATCTTAAACTCTGTGGATGATGACATGCCACACTGATAGTACTGGTAGCTTGGCAATGTCAATATTGAGTAATTATCATGTTTGCATCCGTCATTCTTCTTGGCAGGCAAGGCTGGGCGAAGCAGATGGTTTGGGCGTCGGCCCAGCAGTGGACTTTGGAAGAGGAAAGGAGGCTGGGCGGGGCGGAAGATCAAACCTCTCCCACCCATCAAAGTCTACATGGACCCCAACAAAAAAGGGACTCATATTAGTGTATGAAGCATCACAGACTACCCACATCTGAGGACTGAAAAGAGACTAGAGCAGGCATCCCTTTTCCTAGGAGGACAGCCATCAGCTACTGGTTAGCCTTTCCTCCAGACTGTCAGCTATTATTTGCTATCCTGTCTAATTTATGATAGATAATATCAGCAGGCAAGACTGACAAAAATCCTGAGAATAGCAACCAAAAGCTGGAAAGTCTGAACTGATTGGCTGACAGCATGGAGTACCAGGTCACCACACCTTGATGTTCAGAATGATACTTGCTTATGATGGATATGGATGCCGGTAATCAATTAATCTTGTCAGTAGCCACTAGCGTCTATGCTGTAAAGATGTTAATGGCTTTTCACAGCTATGATTTCCAGAGGGTTAATGTTTAACAGGCAAAAGATTCACCGTATGTTGAGTTTACCATTTGTAATTGTGGTTTTACTCACATTTTTAAGGGGAAGCCTTTGGTTTCCAAACATGGAAATGAGGAGGCATAAAAGCAGGGGTTGGGCATTGTGCAAGATATTGTTCAAACATTAACAGATGAAAGAGGTAGTGTTCAAACATTAACAGATAAAAGGGGTAGGAGTGGGGAAGATATTGCCACATCATTTTGGTTTGGTTTTCATGACACCTTAAAGGACAAGTTCACCTTCGTAAACATAAGGATTGAGAGAATGCAGCAATATTAGTAGAACATATAAGTGAAAGTTTGAGGAAAATTGGACAATCGATGCAAAAGTTATGAATTTTTAAAATGTTTGTGTTGGAACCGCTGGATGAAGAGACTACTAAGGCTCGTGATGTCATATGAGTACAACAGTATAAAGAAAATGTAAAGAAAATTCAACATATTTTCACTTTTTTCGCATAATAAAAGAGCACTTGACTTGCCTCTTTCTAAAGGCAATGGGAATAATATCACCCATAACATATGTCTGTAACGAGTCAAGGGAAAGTGTACTTTTTTCAAAAGATGAAATTTTGTGAAATTCTCTATATTTTCCATATATTGTTGTACGCATGTGACATCATACACTGCAGTAGTCTACTCATCCAGCGGTGACTGCTCAAAAACTTCAAAAATTCATAACTTTTGAACGGATTGTCCGATTTTCCTCAAACTTTCAATGATGTGTTCTACTAATATTGCTACATTCTCTCAATCCTTCTGTTAATGAAGGTGAACTTGTCCTTTAATTTAAAGGGATTGTATAGTTTTGGTTGAGACCTAATTTCAGGTTACTAAAATTTTTTGGTGAGATAACGAGAAACCTCTTATGAAATATGAAAGAGCGTGTCATTTCATGAGGAATTCAACGTTTATTTGATGAAAATTGGTTTTGAAATGGCTGGGATATCCAAAACAGAGCGATTCTAGTAAAGTGTGGGACCCACACTTTATTACGATTGCTTTGTTTTACTTTGTTTTTGGATGTTTCAGTCATTCCAAACTCGATTTTCATCAAATAAACTTTGAATTCTTCTTAACATGGTATGCTCTGTACTATTTTGTAAGTGTATTCTTGGTATCTCACAAAAAGTTAAAAGCCCAATTCTCATCTCCACCAATACTCTACTATCCCTTTAATGTTTCACTGAACATCATGTTAAATTTGCTGCATTGGTACTTAATTTACATGAGATTAGTGTGTGCTCCTAATACCCCTGATCTTGTCTCAATCACCTTAGTATCATTTGTTTCCTTCAACTCTACACCTGACTGACCTAGATGACACCTTGGCCCGAATTCACGAAGGTGGTACAAATGAAACCATGGTTTAAACCATGGACAAAAACCATGTAGCGCCAAGTGTCACATGGAATATTTCATTACGAAATCAGTAATTTCGTCGATGAAATGATTATTTTGTAACAAAATGACGACATTTTGTAACTAAATGAACATTTCGTCCACGAAATGATAATTTCGTTAACGAAACGAAATTTTGTCGACGAAATGACCAATTTCGTAACGAAATATTTCGTGCGACACTTGGCGCTCCATGGTTTTTGTCCATGGTTTAAACCATGGTTTCATTGGTACCACCTTCGTGAATTCGGGCCATGGTGTTTTGTATGGGGATATCAGATAAATTTGTCATGTGCCCCTGTGTTGTTGCTGTTGGCATCCATCCGTCTCGTGAGACAGTGGTATACACTGTGCGTAAGAACACCAGTTTATTTTTTGCTCGGGCATTTCCTGCAATGATTGAACAGGCCAATTCTCGAAGGGCAGTCTCTGCTACACTTGCTGCAAATGAAAGAAGTCGGCTGTGGAGATGTTGTGGGTATAGTAGGGGTGAAGAATTGGTAACCAGACCAATAAATATACTTCAATCACAAAGTGATTTTGTTCAAGAAATGATGATATTTTTCCTCTCTTTGCTCTTGTCTATTTCCTGAGTCATTTTTGACATGTTAGACCTTGTATGCAAGTTGAGCATGTCACTTTACATTGTATTTCTTTTCTTTATTCATGCGAAATAAAGAAATAGGAGAGATTTTTTGGCAGGCAACAGAAAACGTAAAGGCAACAACATTATTATCTTTTCTGGATAACATATTGGGATCTTACTAGTATCACTGTTTTGTAACAACTATTCATATTTCCATAACTTTCTTTTTTTTCCTTGTACATTTGGTTTAGATGAAAACTCTATCATATAGAATCTAAAATTGACATGGTAAAATGGTGTCACAGTGCGAAAGGTCTGTAAATGCGTTTTGGTTGACGCTGACATGAATACGTGAACATACACATTTTTCATTTATTGTACCATGATATGATGACAGTGGACTTTAAACTGGAAGCAAAAATATGATAGCTTTTAGGTTTTAGCAATGCATTCCAAGAAGAAAATGAAGTACAATTTTACATATAAAATAATGTACAATTGGTGACTACTCACAAGTGCGACAATACAGGATTTTGCACAAGATGAAAAATGAGATGCGCAATTCTTTGCTGTGGAGACTTTTGCCCGCGAGTCTATATGTTGTATGCAAGTACACTCAATACTGAACGTCTGCCTCTTGTCTGTGTGTGTGATTGGTGTGTGTTTGTTTTTTATGCTCCTTGACATGCACTGTGTCGTCTGCTGTTTCTGACCGTTCTTGAAAGCATACAATCAAACTAGGTGTAGTTACAATGATGGTTTATTAATGAGCAGTTTTCAACCAGGAGAGAATTTACGGTTGAAGCAATTTGATTATGTAATTACTAGTTTGGTGCGGAATGTCAAAGTAACTGATCATACCTGTAGGCCCATCAATCACTAACTTGCATGCAAGACTTGCAGCAAAATTTGCCTTTCCATCGTTGATACGAAAACAAACCAGGTTTTTTTAATCCAAATATGAAATGGGGTACGGTAATTTGAATACTGAATAAGTATTTTGGCCCTTGGGTAGCCTCTTGGAAAAACTTTAATGTCATGCACTGAGCATCCTGATGGTGATGAAGAGGAGAAGGAAATTGAATGGCTTCACTGAGATAAGCATAGGCATCCTTCTGAATGTGGAACCAATAAACGCCACTGCTTGTAGCGAAATATGTTTTGCCCGAAAATATGCACGTGCTTCGTCCTTTCTCTTCTGAACCGGTGGGCCTTGATGTCAGCTAAATATTTGTATAAAATCTTAAGAATAATAATGATAATGATAATGATAGTATTTGGTCTAACTGGGTCTCTAAAAAAAATATTAAAAAAAGGAGCCAATGTGGGCCTCGGGTTGAAAAAGGTTGAGAAGCACGGCTGTAGACTATACGCAAAATTTGATGCTGTACTGTATTTCCTTTGATTTGGAATTATTTCACCGTCTTGTTCACCAAAAGTGGTTTCAGTTTTTGAACTAATGAACCTCATTTCATTATCGGATTTGAGATTTTCTGTTGGTCCCATTCATGTTGACCTACGAACGGCAATATACAATACTGATGCTAGCAAGTTATGATAGGCAGGGGCCACGAAACGTATTTCAGAATGGGATGGGAGGGGGATAAGATAGATGGACCCCCCCCCCCCCCTTTGGTCTTCCATGTTCTCTGGAGCTGGGAATTGGTCTACTCATGATTGTGTTGATGAACGATGCGGAGCGTTCTTCTTGTCTACACCATCAGAGTCGCCTAGTGTATGCAACCGTGGTCAATTCTTGAATCCCCAATTTTGCAAGTACAACTGTAATATAGCGGTGGAGACTTCACATCATTTTTGTCTCGCCCACCGGAGGTGAAGGCGAGACTAAGGGATCCAAATGGCGTCCGTCCGTCGTCCGTCACAAATGTTAAAGTTTACCTGCAAGACTCTCTTATGATGCATAACTTGGCAACTGTTACAGCAATGGCAGCCACACTTGGGTGATAGAAGCACTAGGGGTATCTTCATGTTATGGTGTTGTCGGAGGTCATGTGATGATGTCAAAGGTCATTTGAGGTCATATATTAAAGAGTATGTGCAAGACTCTCTTTTCTATGTTAAAGTTTACCTGCAAGACTCTCTTTTGACAAATAACTTCACATAAGTTGCTTGGATTACAACCTAACTTGTTTCATAGATGCACTGGGGGTACTTTCATGTTATGGTGCCGTTGGAGGTCACAGGATAAGGTCAAAGGTCATTTGAGGTCATACGTTAAAGTTTACTTGCAAGACTCTCTTATCACACGTACCTCGACACATATTGCTACAATGGCAATCAAACTTGGATGATGGATGCACTGGGGGTACCTTCATGTTATGGTGCCGTAAGAGGTCACATGATAAGGTCAAAGGTCATTTGAGGTCATACGTTAAAGTTTACTTGCAAGACTCTCTTATCACATGTAACTCAGCACATGTTGATACAATGGCAATCAAACTTGGGTGATGGTAGATGTCTCTTGGGAAGTTGAAGGTAACCACAAGGTCAAAGGTCACAGACAGGGGTCAACGAACTTTTAGGGCCCCAATGTTAAGTTTTTAGGGCGCATTTCGTTTGTGGCTCATAACTTTTGATCCCTTTGTCCGTTTGTGACCAAACTTGAATGGAAGGTGTCCCTTGGGGAGGTGAAGGTCATCACAAGGTCAAAGGTCACAGACAGGGGTCAACAAACTTTTAGGGCCCAATGTTATGTTTTTAGGGGCGTTTTGATTGTGGCTCATAACTTTTGATCCCTATGTCCGTTTGTGACCAAACTTGGACGGTAGATGTCCCTTGGGGAGTTAAAGGTCATCACAAGGTCAAAGGTCACAGAAAGGGGTCAACAAATTTTTAGGGCCCAATGTTAAGTTTTTATGGCGCGTTTTGATTATGGCTCATTACTTTTGATCCCTTTGTCCATTTGTGACCAAACTTGGATGGTAAATGTCCCTTGGGGTGTTGAAGGTCACCACAAGGTCAAAGGTCATAAGCAGGTCAATTAACTTCTGGGAGTTATAAAATATATTAATTCCTTGTACGCGAATGGGCGAGACACAATTTGGTACTTGCCTTGTGTAAGGGTTTGACGCCACATAACCAGCAGCTCATGCATCTTTTGTTTATATACATTAATTTACAATTGTTCTGTGACACAGTTTTCCACAAAAAGATTTGAAGCAATATACATCTACCATCTTTCTCAGAACTGATTAATTATTGGAAAATTGAGCAAAGAAAATGGGATTCCATCGGGATTCGAACCCGAGACCTTCGGGGTACGATGTAGGGCCTAGTGACATCACAAATTTATAATTATACACACTGTACATACTCTACAAGTGGCTGAAAGAATCAAATTTCCAACTAGAATGTATATACATTGTATATATATAGTGCGAGAAGAAAAGCATTCGTGGACGTAGCTAGTGATCAACGTGTATGTTTATTGCCGAGCTTTCGGTCTCGTTCGGACCTTCATCAGGGCTGTGATGATCTCGCACTCTATGTATTGATAACGGTCATCGGCCTGTATCCGGGAGTCACACTCCAGTGGATCCAGTCCAGTGAGGACGGCAGTGCAACGTCCTGGACCAGAACATCTAGGTCACCGCAAAAGGATACGACAATGGCTCACTATAACACAATAAGGAGGAATCTGGCAACTCAACCATTTATACGCGCAACAAGACTACCTACTTGAATGTAAAGAAAGAGACATTATCCCTAAAGGCCTACTCCTGAGGAAATCACGCGCGCTCAGCTGCGATGATGACACAACCAGCGAATGGCGGACTACACTTTGGCTTATATTATTATTGTATGCTGTTATATAACTACTGATTCATTGATGACATAGTCATTATAGACTCACGATAATTAGATTTATATTGTTACGAGTGTAGCCATACAAGTGAGTCATTTTTGTATCATGACAGCCCTGATGAAGGTCCGAACGAGACCGAAAGCTCGGCAATAAACACACACGTTGATCACTAGCTACGTCCACGAATGCTCTTCTTCTCGCACTGAATATAGATAATGAAGGAGCTACACTGGTGCTGTACATGGTCGGGGACCCCTTCTCGCACTATATATATATATATATATATATATATATATATATATATATATATATATATATATTAAAATGAATTACACAAACGTTGAAAATCCAACAAAAGTACTGTAAATGCGAAAGTATAAAGTTATTACGTGATTGTTCGTGGTCACGAAAGGGCAGTATTGACGTCGAGAACTGACATCCTCGCTCAAAAAAAAAATGATAATAATAATAATAAGTGTATCTCAAAAAGAAACGAAATATAGTAATTATCTTCAACAATTCACCCTAGAGTCGATGATAGATTCTTCAATAGATAAACCGATCCAAAGAAGATTAAAAAGGGCAGAACAGTCTCTGGTCGAGATGCAACTGATATTCTCTACAATACAAATGATGGAAAATTCCCAACCACTGATGTCGGAAAATGCACGAATATAATATTGTATGAGCTAAAATTTTTCATCGATCTTGTGATGTGGTGAAATGAAGAAAGCAAAACTGTAGGTGAATTGGAAAAGATGTGATCACAAAGGTTTTACTTCTGTTGAAGACGAACGTTGCCCGGTTCTCTCTCCTTATGTCATGTAATGTTGTCTCCTGTATGTCTCATATTCTCTGTTTAGTAGATCTCCTTACAAATCGATTAGAGAGTTTCGTTCGGGAGATTGTTCGTTTGTGGTGGGTTTGGTTTTTTTTTTCGTTCTACCTGCCTTTCTGTTTGCTTCCTCTTACATAAAATTGATAAAGTGTCTTCATATTTTTCACCAAGGATGTATCTGCCGTCGTTTTAATGATACCAATATTAAAAAAAAAAAAATCGTATTTAAAAGCGATTTAATAGTACTGAGAATCAAATTAAAAAACGCCTTTTCGCCCTCTTGCATTTGCATGGTTTCCCTCAAGTCCATTTCCCCTCACTGATATGCACGGTACTTCTGTACTGTACATAAAAAGAAAAGGCAAAAAGAAGAACAGAGAGATTTTTTTTTTTAATCGAGTATTGATTTTTTTTTTTTTTTTATTCAATCATTTAACCAAGTATTAATCTTTTGATATTTGGGCTGACGCTGTACTATATATTGGTATACAGTTTGCAAGAAGAGGTAAAACTAATACTGTAGTATCTTTATCAGACTTTATCCTGCAAACGTGTTTCAACAGAAACGAAAACGCACACACTTATAATTTAGGCCTACATAAATGTGGGTATACACGTATACATAGAAATATGCATACATTAACATCTATTTGCATTTCGAATTTAAGAATATTACATCAAACTACTGCCAATACATTATTATTCAAAAGTTTTACTATGGAATATTGAGCCAAAATGAATCATATTGCAATGTTTTTGCTTAACCTGGATAGCAAAATCATCATAAGCATCAAAACAGCAAGACAGTTGATAACAGGGTGACAAAATGGTTTTATGGCTTACAACAGTTACTCTTTCAAAAATATTAGGCCTAATGTTGATAAAATAAAGCATACGGGTGTTGTAGCTTTAGTTCTGTACAGTTGTATAGTATATATATATTTACACGATCGAGGTGTATATATACATTCACATTTAAACTGAAGAAGTTGTTCATAAATTCTTATATAGTTGAATGAGTTATATTTTAATTAGCCTTAATTCTGAGCTCTCTTTTATATTCGTTATATTCACTCTTTTCTTTTATCTATTCCTTTCCTACATTATGTACATATACCTCGGTGATCCACCGCATCATGTGCCTCGCGTGTGCCGGTATAGACCCTTCATCTCTTCTCCTTTCTCGCCTTTCCCTGTCCTCTTGTCTCTTTCTGTTTCTTCTTTCAAAATAATTTCCTCTTTTCCTCTTTTTCCTTTACTGTGTTTTGTTTTTTTTTCTCTCTATCTCTCTCTTTACAAGAGAGGTTGCTTGTGTTTGCTTGTCCGTCTGTTTGTTTGTTTGTTTGTTTATATGTATAGGTCTGTTGTGTTGTACACCGATATATTATGTCTAGCTGATTGCTTTTTGATGTTATTTAGTCTTTTTGTCCACGAGGAGACTGCAAAATACAAGCTTAGCTTTTTAGCATGTCTCCTCCATTTCCTGCAACTTTAGTTTCAATTCAATTTTCATTGTTTACTTTGCTTTTGTGATGCGTAGTATTGTCAACTTCACGTATTTTTCTTTGTTACTACATTGCATTGATGATTGTGTTATTTTGTGTATGAAAATGTTGTTGGAAATGAAATAAATGAAATGAAATGAAATGAAATATATACATATATATATATATATATATATATATATATATATATACGATCGTTTATGTTCATAGCCATGATAACATCATAATTAAGGCCCAACCAACACGACCAACTGTTCGTCGATTGTTCGATGGTTGTGATGGTTATTCTTATTGTAGTTATATCGTAGTTTTATTTGGAACCTTTGTGTATGTACATAATGTTCCTATAGTTATTTATTTCATAGTTATATTCGTGTTTATTTCTCTGAGAGAATTTACTCATTTCTTATGGCCTCCAAGAAACATATGGAAAGAGGTACACTGTATTTATAAATCTCACTCAACACGAAATGTAACAAAGCAGAAGCAAATTTGCCGCTTTTACGGGAAACCTGTTAAGTTTCATCTCGTTTGCCTCTGTTCCCTCTCCCCCCCCCCCCCCCACCCTCTCTCTCTCTCTCTCTCTCTCTCTCTCTTTCTTTCTCTCTCTTGAAACTGAGAATGCACTAATTTCAGCAAGATATAACGGTTCTTTGATTGCCCGCCATTGGCCACGTTCAATGCGCATGCGCATGTGCATTTAAAGCACTTGATAACCTCACAGTTGGGCATTTTTAGCGTTACTTGCGCAGACATAGTTCTGCAAAATCAAGTTTTTCGGGAAACTGAAACGTTTACACGGTACGACTTGATACCTGCAGGAATAAATAGTCAGAACACAAGTCGTAAACAAGTGAGTATCATCATTTTCCCTCCAAAGTATATGATTCGGTGATGGTTTACCAAATGATTATCGTTATTGTCAACATTATTATTATTGTGTCTATTATTATCTTATAAATGAATAAATACATATATGCATACACAATTTTCGTATACAATATACCTCGATTCGAAAAGGATAAAAAGTTGGTCTGCGATACTGACCGTTACAATAGGTCAAATTTGCCAACGCTTGCGCTAGTACATCCACTGCATACACTGACCATATAGGATTACTACTCTCTGTTGATATCCAAGAGCTTTAGGAAACCAAATTTTAGCATTGTTTAGGGACAAGTATGTAATGACGGAATCGAAGCGATGTCGTTTCAAAAAGAACGTTGGGATGTCAAAAGAGAAATGATTATCAGCATGATTGAGTAGCGGAAATCACATTTCCAAGGAAATCTTCAGTCATCTGACTTTTGCTATGGAGAGATCATTCCCTTCTGGTAGATCTTTAGCAGGAGACACGATGACTGTTTATTGAAGTCTTTATTTCATCCTTTCTTTAAAGAAAGATCTGGTACCAGGAGCTTTATTAAGCAATATTCTACATTTCTCACTTCCATGTTTGTTTGTTTTCCCAGGAAAAAACGGACCATGACATTGTCCGCGTTTGCTACATTCACAAGTATTCAACTGGTAATGCTGCTTTCGTATTTGGAAAGAGTGGGAAGCAGTCGAACCATTTACAACGCCTCAAAATCAACCGGTAACGAAACTGATAGTACATTTTGGAAAACCATCCAAACTGAGTCGTATGATGGTACGATGTTTGAAGTAGACGTTACAACGCGGAGCCCTGGAGAAAGCTTCGGGAGCAGACACCGTTGGACGACATCAGTAGAAGAGCAATTGTCTTTAAATGTGGTGTTTCAGGACACTGTGGCGCCTCCCACTGACGTACTTTGGTCTGATACCAGCCCCATTCCCAACGTTAACACGTTGCCTGGATGGTCCTGGCAAGCCGTAGAGTGGTCCTGGTGGTTGATTCTCCAGATGTTCACCGCCATGCTGGGCATTGTGGGCAATTTACTTGTGATCATCGTCCTTTTCATCCGAAGAGAGCTGAGTCGTTCCACAGACACGCTGGTTGGTGCTCTGGCTGCGGCGGATCTGCTTGCGTCCGTCTTTATGATACCACTCCCTCAAGCACTAACGGTCCCTTCTTCATTTCTTGGACAGGTGTACTGCAAAGTTGTGCACTCCTCTATGTTTCTTTGGGTGTCATTTGAAGCCTCCACTTACACCCTAACGGCCATAGCTGTGGAAAGGTACATCGCGGTGGCTTATCCTTTCCATTTTAAGAATTTAGTAACTCGGAAGCGGGTCGTCATCGTAATAGTAGCGAATTGGATCCTGGGGTTCATGATCACGTCTTACGTATTCAAAGTCGCAAAACTTGATAAGTCCACAAATCACTGCGCTCCAGTAATCCTTTCCAAAGACGTCCAGATGCTCATCGGAACAAATTTGTTCCTAATGAACTTTTTGGTACCTGCCCTGATATCACTAACCATGCAGGCAATGACGGCTCACGTCCTGTTCCGCCAGTCCCTGGTATTCCGTAAGGTGGGCAATCAGGAGGGCCGATCGAACCCAGCGGCTAGACATTTAGCAGCCAGGAAACGCGTCTTACAGATGCTGTTTATTGTGATTCTAGTTTTCATCGTGTGTTTGGGTCCATCGCAGTGTTTTTACTTCGTCTTTAACTTAGGATTGCTACCAGACTCGTACTTGTTTAGCCCCTTACAGAAGGCATTAGTTGTTCTTTCCTTTGGGAACTCCTGCGCAAACCCGATCATCTACACCATACGTTACCCAGAGTTCCGCTCGGCAATAGGAGAGCTATTTTCTTTGAAGAAAGGAAAGGCGAGGGCAGCATTATTCAGTGAGAAAACAGAGGGAACATCTGCAAGATCTGTTGATAGCATTCATGCCTAGGCGTCTGATTATGTAATGTCGCGTAAAACTATGTATTTATAATATCTTATTTATATATGAAGAGTTTTATCGCAAAAAGAGCTAAGCACCATTTTAAATATTTCAAAGTAAGTCCATCATCAGATAGAGCAAAATTAAACCTTTCTAGTAATTCCTCACATGTGACATAGCAAGGAATATTCTAGAAGTTATGATTAAAATATCCTGCATTTCATTATTATTTTCACCAGCTTTAATCACAAATATCACAAGTTATCAAGAATGGAGCTCGTTTTGCAATAAAACTCTTCAGGTATAGATTTTAGATAATTATATAATGTATATGGGGAATATCTTCTAGATGTGTTGTCACTTTATGTTTACGATTTTTTTCTTTTTTTTTTTTTGCAAGCGTCGTTGAAATGTAGTTACACTATTCTTCGTGCATTGCAAAGTAGTTAAAGGTATCGTACAGTTTTGGTTGAGACCTAATTTCAGGTTTCTAACATTTTTTGGTGAGATAATGAGAAACCTCTTATGAAATATGAAAGAGCATGTAATTCTATGAGGAACTGAACGTTTATTTGATGAAAATTGGTTTGGAAATGGCTGAGATATCCAAAAAAAGAGCGATTCTAATAAAGTGTGTGACCCACACTTTATTACGATCGCTTTGTCTTACTTTGTTTTTGGATGTTTGAGTCATTCCAAACCCGATTTTCATCAAATAAACTTTGAATTCCTCTTTAAATGGTATGCTGTGTACTATTTCATAAGTGTTTTCTTGGTATCTCGCAAAAAGTTAAAAGCCCAATTCTCATCTCCACCAATACTGTACCATCCCTTTAAGCGGTTTAAGCGGTTATGTCGTGCAAGATGGTGGTATCCGATTATTGTGCACCTGCGATCAATAAATCCAATAACATTTATTTTGAAGGTACTTTTTTATGCCCTCAAGATTGCATCCACACACAAGATTAAAAAATCTCCCCCAGATAGGATGTATAACTTCTCTTCTCTTCTGTTGAGTAACCCAGAGCTAAATTTGAGCAATGGACATAATTACAGGCAAGTTACAGGCAACATACTAGATGCAGTAATGTCGTGTAAGGTGGTGATATCCCTTCATTGTGCCCGCACCTATGATCAGTCAATCTAATTAACATCTATATTTGAGGTACTATTTATACCCTCAAGACTGCATTCAAATACAAGACTCAAAACCTTCCGAAGAAATGATGTACAACTTTTCTTTTATGTGCAGGCTAGAGCTAAATTTGAGCAATGTAAGTAATTGAGTTCAAACCACTGCAAGATACACCATTATGTCGGATTTCACACCTGAAGTTAGCAGCGCAATGCTACTATCCGTAACCCTGCGCACATGTTATCGTGTTATCGTAGGCAACGCTGGTGTTTTTTTTTTTTTTTTTTTAAATGACAACTTCATAATATTTCATAGCCGTTGGAATAGGCTGGATTATGATGTGTACACGTTTCCTTGGGAATTGCATATAATATTCACACATGTATATATATTTTTCATGCGTAGCATTCAACTTACTCAGTAAAAATTAACTTCCTCTTGCATGTTCGTTTACAAATATTTCAGTCATCAAATGTTCGTTCAGTAAGCTACCCGTATACAAACATGCTTGTTAACCTGATGCACTGTTAGATCGCTGTTTGCACTCATCCTCGTGTGTTTTATTCTGCATTTTCAGACTAGCTGGATTTTACGGATCTAGGTTCTTTGTTCAATTCCTTGTGTACCAAATACTTTTGGACATCATATTATTGTAAACTGAAGATCCGTAAAACTTTTAAACGAAAGAGTTCTCTTATTTCCTCTTCGTTCTTCTAATATTTTCTTCTGATCCCATTATACCAGTATGCGCGAAATAAAAGTAGAATTTCGCAATACAATGTATTATTTTATATTCCATAATTTGATTCTTAGAATGCCCTTTTTGTGAGAAGATCTATTCTGTTGACCTGTTAAGAACAGGTCGATTATGCATGTGGTAGGTAATTTACCTTCAAATGTGCTTAAGGCTCTTCTGTAGCAATCGTTGAGAAAACTGTCCATTAACACTCTAAAAAATTCCGGGACAGAACTGACCCGGAACTGGTTCCGTTGGGGTCACACACCGTTCCAGGTCAAAAATGACTTGGAATTTGGTCATGAAGACCCGGAATGGTGTCACCCTGACCCAATTCATGACTCTGGATGGGGTCTGGTCATCGGAACGGTGTGTGACCCCCAACGGACCCAGTTCCAGGTCAGTTCTGACTCTTGACGTCGCCAGTTTGGCTGATCGAGCGGCGGCGCGGCGGTGGAGCTTGATAATTGATCTTTTGAGCATTGTTGAGAGGGGTAGTTGTTGCATTTCAACATCAGCTGATACATGTATGCTTTATCGGCTCATTGTGTAGGTAAGCGTGGTCGCTGACCTCGTGGGTCCGTTGACCAATGTTTTGTTGATCGATCTCGAAACAGCTGAGTGATGGAATGAAACATACATGTAATTTATTATTATTATTATTATTATTATTATTATTATTATCATCATTATTGCTATTTTTATTATTATTATTATTATTATTATTATTATTATTATTATTATTATTATTATTATTATTGAATATTAAGAGACTTGACTCCGACGACACTCTTCCAGACAGGACCAAACTGTCTCACTCAAGATCCATGACCTGCTGGTGTTGTACGTGCCCTAATTCCACTCCCTTCGGGTGGAAAGACTCATTCTACCAGGAGACAAAATGAATGTCGATGGGTCTCCCTTGTTCCCAATAGTTGCAAATAATTATAGTTATGTTTATGAAACACAATGAAGAAACAGCACTCTAACCAGCAACTCTTGGTCCCAAGGTGTGGCTTATATATGTGGGCGACAACCTTTCTGGTCAGCGTATGGCGCTGAAGAGATCACCTCAACCTCCTTCAGCACCTCAACTCTCAACATCGCAACATCTCAACAACTTGTACCAACGACAAGTAATGGAAGCTTCGGATATTAACGTGATGATACGTCCCAGTCAATCACAACACCGGCCTTAAATTTTCAGATAATATAAGCAATATTTTGCAAATCCTACTTTTCAAACTTGCTAATCAAAACCTATTAGTCCCGGCAAAGTGATAGCTAATTAGTATTTGACCCCCATACAATGTGTGGGGCCAAATATGTAAAGCATCCCCCATATATATGTATATATATATATATATATATATATATATATGATATTATTATTATTATTATCATTATTATATATTATATATATTATAGATAGCAAACTTGGAAGAAAATTAGCCAAAGAAATGCGAAAGTTTAAGGACCTTGATGTTTGTTTGCTATCACGAAAGGGCAGTACTGACGTGCAAATTGACAATCTAGCTCAAAAAAGAGATAAAAACGCTATGACAAAACAAAAAAAAAATAAATAAAATGAAAGAATCATTTCAGTTGGAACAATATCTAAACCGGTAAAATATTGTTTAATAGTTTCTATTGCTCCAAACCAGTCTGAAAAGGGCAGTGTCCTCACGTCGATAATATGCAATTGGTGTTTTCCTCATTACATTATGATGATGGAAAATTTCCAACCATTTTTTTTTCGGAAGAATGCATGAATGTGCCATCGATCCTGTGATATTGTAGAAGAAAGCAAAACTAAATAAATAGAAAAAAGAATTGTTCTCAAAGGTTTTACTTCTTTTGTAAACGAAGGTTGCAAGGATTTTCCTCCCTCCTTTTGTCTCCAGTATGTCTCATGAGCTTTTCTTTGTGTTTTCCTTTCCAAATCGATTTGAGAGTTTCATTCTGGGTTTGTTTGTTTTTTTCTCGTCCTCTCATCTTCGTCTGCTTCTTCTTTATATGATAAAAAATCAATAAAATGTATTTATGTTTACACCAAGGACGTGGCCATTTCTCTCTCTCTCTCCCTTACATCTGCTTATTGAGAAATCAATATTTTCAAGGAATCTCAATTAATAGGAATTTGATGGACTCTTGCAAGACAGTTTCCCCCTCTAAAGATATGCACGATACCTCTGTAATACTGTACAATGGAAAGTCAAGGCAAAAGAGAAGAATAGAATAGACACTGGATGGACTTTAAGACCGAGCGTCAATTTCTGAATGTTTCGAGCCGAAAGTTCCAATGCATTGGTATAAAGTTTGCAAAAAGAGGTAAAAAAAGACAAACTACATTTATCACAATTAATAGTACAAACTTGTTTCAACAGAAACACAAATGCACTTGTTCCGATATTACACATTTGTGAATAAATGCACATATACATTAAAAAAAAATGCATTATGCATTAATATTATGTATTTGCAGTTAATAATATATTATATCAAATTGGTGCCAAAACAAATTATTCCAAATTTTCACTACGTTACATTTTACCTACCTGATTTACATTGTAATTTTACTTAACCTATGTAATATTGTCATATACACCATGTAATAGCATGCAAGCACTACTAACAAGGTGACAATAGTCTTGTATAGGTGACAACTCTTTCGATTTCTGTTGTAATGCTGATATAGCAGGTATTGCAATTTCAACTTCCTTTTTGAATTTATTTACATGATTGAGGATTTCAATCCATAGGATCGTTAATATTCCTATCCATTATAAATCATGATTGAGCCTTAACCAACTTTTCCTTGCTTTTTATTTAGCTTTACTGGTTATTGCAATTATTGGTTATTGTGATTGATTTAGGAAGCTTTGTTTAATAATTATGTATCTACCCCTTTACGTATTTATTTACTCATTTAGCTATTCGTTATCTATTTCTTTACTTAATCTTATTTACCTGGTAAGAGAACATACTTGAATTTCAAAGCCTTCAAAAACACGAGTAAAGAGGAATCTGATATCCCCCAACACAGATACAAACACAAACCCAATACAAACAAAATAACACAGAAACAAATATACTGAGCAAAACTGGACTATGCATTTCAGCTTGCCTCTGTTTATATTTTCTCTATCTATCTATCTGTCTCGAAACTGAGAAGGCACTAATTTCAACGTGATACCCGTGTTCATTGATGACTTTTCATTGGTCACTTTTATCACGCATGCGCATGTTTACTCAGAGTATTTGATAAACCTAACAGTACAGCAGTTTCAGCGTTACTTATGCAGACATAGTTCTGCTAAATCAAGCTCGTCGTCACACTGAAACGTGGTTAACACGGTATCATAGACTGGCTAGATACGTGTAGGAATAAATCATTTGAATACTATTCTTGTACAAGACAAGTGAGTATCATATTTTTTTTCTCCAAATATATTATTGTGTACGGATATCTATAATGCTTAACGAAAATCATATATGATGCAAAATATGAATATTATATATTATGATTTTCGTAGACCATAACTTACATCGAATCTAAACGATGATAAGATTGGTCAGCGATATTGACAGTTGCTCTATGTCAAATTTGCCAACGCTGATGATAGTGCAACCGCCGCATACACTGACCGTACAGGATTACTGCTCTCTCTTTAATAATATCTATGAGCTCAGAACAAGTTTTAGGGGTTAGTATGTGATGACCAAATCAAAGCTACCATTTTATAGATAAGATTTTTCGAGATATCAAAAGATATCATCAACATAGACATATTTTTGTAAAGAAATTTTAACTCATCTGTTTGGTTTTTTTTTATATGAAGAGATCATACCATTCTCGTAGATCTGTTTAATATTAAAGCCCACACGAGTGTTTATACAGATATTTTACCCTTTCTTCAAATATACCATAGCAATATAGCATTTAACTGCTGTAGTTGGACGCTTTAGTGTAATATTATCATTTCCGAGAGTAATTCATTCCCTACCTATCCGTGAGAGGCCCAGAAATCTCCTGTTTCGTATACGTTGTGGCAAATTGTATCACTGCATGTAGATCAGCGAACACGTTTGTTTACCACCTGTTTATACCAGTAATATTATACATTTCCACTTCCCTGCTTGTTTCATTTCCCAGGGCATAAACGGACCATGACATTGTCCGCGTTTACTAAATTCACGAGCTTTCAACTGGTAATGCTGCTTTCATATTTGGAAAGAGTGGGAAGCAGTCAAACCATTTACAACGCCTCAAAATCAACCGGTAACGAAACTGATGGTACATTTTGGAAAATCATCTCAAGCGAGTCATATGATCAGGATGATATCACTATGCCTGAAGTAGACGCTACGACGCTGAGCTCTAGAGAAGATCTCGGAAGCAGACACCTTAGGGCCACGCCGCCGGTAAAAGAGAAATCGTCGTCTTCAAGAGCGATGTTTCAGGACTTTGTGGCACATAATTCCACTGACGGATGTCCCAACGTTCAGACGTCGTCTGCGTGGTCCTGGCAAGCCATAGCGTGGTCGTGGTGGTTGATCCTCCAAATGTTTACTGCCATGCTGGGCATTGTAGGCAATTCCCTTGTGATCATCGTCCTTTTCATCCGAAGAGAGCTGTGTCGTTCCACAGACACGCTGGTTGGTGCTCTGGCTGCGGCGGATCTGCTTGCGTCCGTCTTTATGATACCACTCCCTCAAGCACTAACGGTCCCTTCGTCATTTCTTGGACAGGTGTACTGCAAAGTTGTGTACTCATCTATGTTTCTTTGGGTGTCATTTGAAGCTTCCACTTACACCCTAACGGCCATAGCTGTGGAAAGGTACATCGCTGTGGCTTATCCTTTCCATTTTAAGAATTTAGTAACTCGGAAGCGGGTCGTCATCGTAATAGTAGCGAATTGGATCCTGGGGTTCATGATCACTTCTTACGTATTTAAAGTCGCAAATCTTGATAACTCTTCAAACCACTGCGTTCCGGCGTTCCTGTCCAAAGACGTCCAAATGCTCATCGGAACAACTTTGTTCATAATGGACTTTGTGCTACCCGCATTGATATCACTAACCATGCAGGTAATGACGGCCCACGCCCTGTTCCGCCAGTCTCGAGTGTTCCGTAAAGATAGCAATCAGGAGGGTGGATCGAATCCGTCGGCTAGACATCTAGCAGCCAGGAAACGCGTCTTACAGATGATGTTCATTGTGGTTCTCGTCTTCATCCTGTGTTGGGGTCCATCGCAGTGTTTTTACTTCGTCTTTAACTTAGGATTGCTAACAGACTCGCACTTGTATAGCCCTTTACACAAGTCACTAGTTGTTCTTTCTTTCGGAAACTCCTGCGCAAACCCGATCATCTACACCATACGTTACCCAGAGTTCCGCTCGGCAATAGGAGAGCTGTTTTCTTCGAAGAAAGGAAAGGCAAGGGCAGCATTATTCAGTGAGAGAACAGAGGGAAAAACTGTAAATTATGCCGAGAGCGTTGATGACTAGGCGTCTCTGAAGCGTAATATGTAATGTCATATGGGAAAAATGATTATTGGTAAAATAAGAATCGCCGTAAGTATATATCAGTTGAGAAATATCATCGAGATTTGTTTTCACTTTATGTTTTTTGATTTTTGTTGCTTTCGAATCAGTTCAAAACTGCTATATGGTACAAGATCCATAACGTGTTTTTTTTTTTCGTCGTGGAAATGTGGTTACATTGATCTTCGTGCATTGAAAGGTAGTTATGATTAGTTTCCAGTGTTGTTAAAGCGGTCATGTTGTGTGAGGTGGTGGTATCCTATTACTGTGCCCCGCAACTACGATCAATAAATCTAATAAAGATTTATGTTGAGGTACTTTTTTATACCCTCAAGATTGCATTCAAACACAAGATTCAAAAACCTCTCCCCCCCCCCCCCCCCCCCCGACTTCATTTCTCTTCTGGGGAGTCAGAGCAAAATTTGAGCACTGTACGTAATTACGTTCAGGCAACATGCAAGATTCGGTAATGCGAGGTGGTGATATCTTTCTCTTTTTTTCCCCCTTTTTTTAAGGTGACTTTTATACCCTCGAATACTGCAATGATACACAATATCCAAAAACCTCCCATTAAAAAAATAAACAAACAAACAAACGGCATATGCGCATTCTTTCGTTCAGTGAATTTAGACCTAAATTTGAGCAATGTACGTAATACAAGATGCTGTATATGCCGGACCTTTTCAGCTGAGGTAAGCATCACAGTATACTATGTTCCTAACCCTAACTCTTGATATGCACACTATGCTATGTTATGTAACATCTTACATACTTTTTGTCTAAATGCACTTCTTTATTCAATCCTATGTTCGTATTTTCATTTTTCTTTGTGCGTGGTTGTTAAAGGGATCGTATAGTTTTGGTTGAGACCAATTTCAGGTTTCTAACATTTTTGGTGAGATAATGAGAAACCTCTTATGAAATATGAAAGAGCATGTAATTCCATGATGAATTCAATTATTCGATGAAAATTGGTTTTGAAATGGCTGAGATATCCAAAACAGAGCAATTCTAATAAGTGTGGGACCTACACTTTTTTACGATCGCTTTGTTTTACTTTGTTTTTGGATGTTTCAGTCATGCCAAACCCGATTTTCATCATACTTTGAATGCCTCTTTAAATGGTATGCTCTGTACTATTTCATAAGTCTGTCACAAATGTACACATAAGTAGTTATGTACATGTATCAAGGCTGTATGCATGGTTGTTTTAATGTGTATGTACACAGGTGGACCAGAATAATGGAGAACATTCTATATGATATAGATATACACTTGTAGTATACATATAGGCTGACCAGATCAGTGGAGAATTTTCTATGTGGTATACAATGTAGCTACAGTACATGTATGCATGTGACAGGAAATGCATAGCTCACTCAATCTAGAATGAGTTAACCCATTCCAGAATATTCTGGGAAGTGTTTACATATTTGGCTGAGTGAGGCACTGTCCCTGTAGCCCAATGTGATTGGTAGTTAATTTTGGCAATGATGTTATACACATAGTTAGGCAGTGAGTCATCCAGGATTCCTGGAATTTGGACTTGCTAGTATGTTCAGGTATGTGGCCCCAGGTTGGAGAAAATTACAGAATGTACTAGAAAGGGGTGAATGGATAGTATATAAGCTGGAGAAATTCTGAGGTAGGCAGAGTACCCAACACCTCTGCTCTGAGAGTTACGTCACTTCTGGCTCTGAAGCGACTTGTTAAAGTTCGTCCTGTGTTACCTGCTGACTTGCTATACAAACTGTGTTTGTGGAGATAAGGCCTGGGAGACATTTTGCCTGCAGAGAATTAATTTGCCTACATTGGAGATAGACTCCATATCTTAGTGTCAACGGACATTATTACGGCAAAGCTGTGACGGGCTGGATTCCTTGCTGGACATTATAAAGTGAATCATCATTCAACGCATCAACTAGACGTGGTCGTCATAACATTTGGATTCTGCACGTTTCGCCGTGGACATATTTCGTGGACTTTACCCCGGATTTATACTGTGGATTAATGCAACCTGTGCCTTTGGATTAACGTCGGAGGAATCAGTCGTCGGTGCATCAAGGATCATTCATCTGTGCATCGAATATCGTATCTGGTCACTTCAAGGACTATGTGATTGAATTGGCTGTAATGCATGTAAGTGATTCCATTACCGACTTATAATTGTGGTATTGATCATTATTGTACTGATGTGAAAACCGATTACGAGTCTGTACCCACAATATCACTGTTAATAAACCGCCTGAACATTAGTTGATTGTTTCTTTTGTGCGATCATTCTCAGAGTGATTTTGGTCGTAACAAGTCTTTTCTTGGTATCTCGCAAAAAGTTAAAAGCCCAATTCTCATCTTCACCAATACTGCATACCATCCCTTTAACATTATTTTACAAAATATCATTATTCAATAATTAGTCAGTAAATTTTCGTTCAGTAAACAACCTACCCGTATACAAACATGTTTGTACTCATCGTTGTATATGAGTGTTGGTTTGTTTTGTTCCTATGTTGTTGTTGTTTGTTTGTTTGTTTGTTTGTGTGGGGTTTTTCTTTTGCATTCTCAGACTACATAGATTTATACAAAGATCTAAATTTTTTGTTTAACAGTTCCTTGTGTACTCCGTACTTTTAAACATCATATTGTAAAACTGAAGGCCACGAACCACCAAAATTTCAAAGGAAGTGGTACTGGTGTTTTCTTTTTAGATATGTTCTTTTAATCAACTACCAGTATGTTCTTCTGATCCTGATACACCAATCTGCGCAAATAAAAACGGAATTTCACAATACATTCCCTACTTTGTGAGATTCATGCTGATGGTAAAAAAAAAAAATAAAAAAAAAATAAAAAATTCATGTCTTTGTGGGTAATTCACCGTCAAAACGTGCCACGTGCTGTCCTGTAGCAATCTTTGAGAAAACTGCCCAAGGAGATTTCAGTTCAATTCAATCCAATTCAATTCAATTCAATTCAATATTTATTTTCATACTTCTTGTATATGAATATTACATCAGAAATAATAATGCAAGTTCTTTTACATTGTAAACAATGTGTAAAAACAAACAATATACATGGTAATAACACATCAATAATTGTAATGATAACTGGTCGAAAATCGAAATGGGGTTGAACAAAGACAAGTATAACGGGACCTACATGAAAGCAAGCTTGTTTGGATGAAAGCAAGCTTGTTTGGCTGTAAGCCCCGAGTAATCAGTGTTTGTGAAAAAGAAACGGAGAACGGATAGAAGATAAGACTAGGCGAGTTAATGGTACCAAATAAGAAAAGCGCGATATGCCTATGTGATAAAAAAGAAGAAAAAAACTATACTAAAATGCGAACCATTATTGTGACCGAGCTATCATTCGTTTCCGGAGTAGAACATGATTTGCATATAGCGCCTACTTTGGTATACACTATAAACTGTTGCTACATTAAAACTATTACAAGGTTATGTTCAGTAAAACACAAAAAGTAACATGTACAGCTATCAAGTCATTTGGTGCCTGTCGTCAAGCTCTGGGTAGAAAGTGAGAGAGAGATTTGATTTTGCGATATCCAGTCCAAGGGAAAGAACGGCTGTGAAACTTCGATTGATTAATGACCAAGTATGAACACCATAATATTCAAATATCTAAAGTTTCGTGCTCTCTCTCTCAAAAAAAAAAAAAAAAAAAAACACCCTCTTATAATATATATATATAGAGAGAGAGAGAAAGAGAGAGATTGCAGTTTGAAGTGGCTTCGTCTCTTTCATTTCAAAATGAAACGGAAATATTGCCACCTTATGAAATCTCTGTGGAACAGCACAAATAAGTGGATTTTAACAAATGTCCATTTTTGCTTTGATAGCAATAGTTTGGGGACAGTACAGTAAAACAAAAACAGATCGTCATAACAGAGATATGCAAACTTTCTAAATGCTGAAAGGAACTCCTCTCTCTCTCTCTCTCTCTACACACACACACACACACACACATATATATATATATATATATATATATATATATATGTAATATATAATATACAATAAATATATAATATACATGTCCAGATTTATAATTCATTTGTAGATAGCAAACTTGGAAGAAAATCGGCCAACTGGATGCGTGGTTTTTGTTTGCTATTACAAGGGTGGTAATGACGTTGCAAATAGACAGCCTAACTTAAGAAGAAAAGAGATAAAAACGCTTTGACAAAAAGAAACAAGATATACGAATCGTTTTGATTAGAACAATTCCCCTGATCAAAACCGGTGAAATATTGTTCAGTAGCTGCCATATTGCTCCAAACAAGACTGAAAAGGGCAGTGTCCTCACATCCGCATATGCAATTGATGTTTTCTTCACCACACAATTTTGTTATGATGGAAATTTTCCACCCATTTTATCGGAAGAAAAAAATGCATGAATGTGATCTTCCATCGATCCTGCGATGTAGACGAAGCAAAAGTAAATAAATAGAGAAAAATTTGTTCTCAAAGGTTTACTTCTTTTGTAAACGAAGGTTGCAAGGCGCTCCCTCCCTCTTTTTGTCTCCACTATGTCTCATGAGCTTTTTCTTGGTGTGTTCCTTTACCCTGTTCACAAATCGATTTGATAGTTTCATTCTGGGAATGTGTTTTTGTTCTTTCCCCATCTCCGTTTGCTTCATCTTCATAACATACAATCAATGAAATGTATTTATATTTTTCACCAAGGACGTGAACGCTTCTCTCTTCTTTCTGATGTACCACTGTCATATATATTTTCAAGAAATATTTAAAAGCAAATATGTTTTCAAGAAATCACAAGAGATATAAAAGTAGTGAAAAATCAATTGAGAATACTTTTTCGCCGTCTTGTTTTTGCGACATTTCTCTCAAGATCACCCCCCCCCCTTCCCCCTCCATTTATGCACGATACTTTGTACTACATAATACAACGTACGGGCAAAAAGAAGAAAAAGACGCTGGTTAGACTTAGAAAGCGAGTATTGATACTTTGGATTCTATCGTTCCGACCGAGTATCAAGTTTTCGTTTTTTAAGAGGAAAAACGGTATTTATCAGACTTTTACATACTATACTACAAACATGTTACAACAGAGACACAAAAGCTCACGCTGTGTTTTACTTTTTCTTTGTAAAAATACGCATATACATAAAAATGTGCATATTTTCATGTTATCTATTTGCAGTTCGAATGTCAAAATAATCATATCAAACTGCTGCCACGACACATTATTCCAAATTCTTACTATGTAGTATTTGAGGTAATTGATTTACAATAAAAAGTTCGCTTAACCTAGTAATATTACCATTATGTACCACAATAGTATGCAAAGCAGTTGATAACAGCATGACAACACATGGTTTTATGGGTTACAACTCTTTCAATTTCTGTTGTAATGCTGATAGCAAGTATTGCAGTTTTTCCTTTTTCCTCACTCGATTTAGAAAGCTTTGTGTATGTGCATTAATTCTTATATATTTATATTTATACATAATTATATATAAATATATATTATATATATATGTATAATTATATATATATATATATATATATATATATATAATTATATATATATATATATATATGTATATATATATATATATTATAAATTTTGCAGCCTTCTAGAGGCATAATCATTTAAAGGGGTATGTATATGGATATTCAATACCAACACAAACAAAACAAAACGAAACAGAAGTAAATAATATCACTTTTAAATAAAACTGTAAAATTGCATTTCGGCTTGCCTCTATTCTTTCTCTCTGTCTGGATGTCTGTCTGTCTCTCTCTTCAGCTGCTCTTTCTCTCTTGAAACTGAGAAGGCGTCCATTTCAACGGGATACCGTCGCTCATTGATTACCTGTCATTGGCCACTTTTATTGCGCATGCGCATGTTCATTCAAAACATTTGATAACCTCGCAGTATAGGGCAGTTTCAGCGTTACTTGTGCAGACATAGTTCTGCGAAATCGGGAAACTGTAACGACGTTTACAGGGTACGATAGACCGGCTAATACGTGTAGGAATAAATCATTTGAACTCAAGTCTTGAACAAGTAAGTATCGTGTTGTTTTCTCCAAAATATACATAATATACGTGTACAAATATATAAAACGGTCAACGAAAATCATTGAAATATATATGATTACATATTATATGCAATATGTATGTATTTGAATATTACATATAATTTTCGTAGACCATATATAGCTTTAATCTAAAAGGATGATAAAAATTGGTCTGCGACATTGACAGTTACTGAAGGTCAAAATTGCAAAAGTTTCGGATAGGACACTGAACATCCACTGCATACACCTGATTACTGTTCACTGTTAATATCTATGAGCTCAGACCAGAATTAAGTTTTAGGGGATAGTATGGCATGTATGTGATGATGAAATAAAAATTACTAGTACCTTTTCACAAAGAACGTTGGAGATGTCAATATATACTATCTGCTTGATAGTGTAGGCGAAATCTATTTTGCAAAGAAATCTGACTTTTTGATATGAAGAGATCATAAGCTTCTGGTAGATTTGCAGCAAAAGCCACCAGAGTGTTTATGAAGTTATTTCACCATTTTTTTTTTTCAAACGAACATGAATTCTTATCATAGAAACACCTTTATAGAAGTTAACTGCTGTAGTTCAACGTTTGAAATAGTATGATGTTATCATTTCCCAGAGGTATTCATTCTTTGCCAGGCTCAGAGGTCTCCTGCTTAGTAGGTCGTGACAAATTATATAAATTCATAGATGAGCAAACACGTTATTTACGAGTTATTGTTTGCCAGCGATATCCTACATTTCTACTCCCACGTTCGTCTGTTCTCCCCAGGACATACACATACCATGGTATCGGCTGCTATTACGACATTCACCAGCATTCAACTGGTAATTCTGCTTTCGTATTTGGAAAGAGTGGGAAGCAGTCGAACCATATACAACGCCTCAATATCAGCCGGTAACGAAACTCGAAGATATAACATATTTACGCATAATGTTGCGATGTTTGAAGTGGAGGTTACAACGCATATCCCTGGAGATGAGTTCGGGAGCAGACATCCCTGGACCACGACGGTAGAAGGGAAATCATCGTCTACAGGAGCTGTCTTTCCGGACTTTGTGGCGCCTAACTACACTAACGGATTTGGGTCTGATATCAGTCCCAACATTCGGACGTTGCCTGGATGGTCCTGGCAAGCCGTAGTGTGGTCCTGGTGGTTGATCCTCCAGATGTTTACCGCCATGATGGGTATGATGGGCAATTCCCTTGTAATTATTGTCCTCTTTGTCTTACCTGCCTTGATGTCACTTACCATCCAGGCAATGACGGCCCACGCCCTGTTCCGCCAGTCCCAGGTGTTCCGTCGAGAAGGCCGATCAAACCCGTCGGCTAGACATTTAGCAGCCAGGAAACGCGTCTTACAGATGCTGTTTATCGTGGTTCTCGTCTTCATCCTGTGTTGGGGTCCATCGCAATGTTTTTACTTCGTCTTTAACTTAGGATTGCTACCAGACTCGTACTTATACAGCCCTTTAAACATGACTTTGGTTGTCCTTTCCTTCGGAAATTCCTGCGCAAACCCGATCATATACACCATTCGTTACCCACAGTTCCGCGCGGCAATAGGAGAGCTATTTTCTTCAAAGAAAGGAAAGGCGAGGGCAGCACTATTCAGTGAAGGAACAGAAGGAAAAACTGTAAATTATGTCGAGAGCGTTTCAGCCTAGTCGTCTTCGGAGCGTAATACATACATGACATAATACTGTATTGCAATATTGAAGAAAAAAAACAACAACCTTATGTCAATGTAAGATTAGAATTTAAATCTCCCCCCCCCCAAAGAAAAAAACAAAAAACACAGAATTAATTTTACAAATTGAAGTGTAATATATTTCAAATAATCAAATTGCTGCTACATCATATCATTTACTCTCCACCCAGCGGTCATTGCGCTAGCCAAACTAAATGAAGTGATAATTGCAATACACTTATGTTTTTCATCCTGATATAATGACGGTATTTCTGAAAATTCTGCCAAAAAAAAAAAAAAAAAAATCTACGCATCATTGGTTAAAATACCTTATTCTAGTCCGTAGATTTTCAATATTCATTTGCCGATCGCCCTTTCTGAGAAGCGTCGTAAATTTATTTTGAAAAGGATTTTCTAGGTTTTTTTTTTTCGTTATCAAATGAATTCAAAATTAACTGCATGGTACAAAATCCAAAGCTTCTTTTAAGTGGTTTAATGTGATTAGACTATTCTTCGTGTTTGCAAAGTAGCTCTGTTTAGTTTAGTTAATGTAGGTCCTACAGCTATTAATAATAAATGTAAGGTGGAGGTGGTTTTTTTTTCCTACGTTACCCGCAACGTCAACGAATTCAATGAACGTTCAATTTTAATACGTATTCGTGGGAAACGCTGATTTTGGTTGTCGAAAAAAAAAAAGAAAGTTGACAAAATATATCAATCATACATCTTTAGTTCAGTATATATATTTAAAAAAAAAATAAAAGTATGCTTCTTAACCTACTTCACTATTAGATGGATCAAAAGATCTAAAGAAAGATCAAGCGTTTGCCCAAATCTGTGCTGCGATATTTCCTTGTTTTCCATACTTTTAAACATCAGATTGTAAAACTGAAGTTTGGGCAACAATATTAATAGGCATAGTTATAGTGTAACAATACAGTTAACGACTATTATCAAAGTTGCTTTAATTCGAATTGCATAGTTGCATGGTGTCATCTCAAACAGAGTGATGGCAATTTTACTTGTTTTACGGCACGCTATTAGACGTATGCATTAGTACTGATTTCAAAACGGCGTGGCAGCACAGGGTACGACGATGACTTCCCCCCCCCCCCCCGCATGTCCCTGCCCTGTAAATTCTAGCGTCCCGCTGGTCAACTTGAGATAAAATCCCCGTTGCCATACCAGATTACAAAAAAAAGAAACAAATATTCAAAGCAAGTACAAATCCGTAATCGGAGAGACATGACTGAGACTACATTAGTTCCGATAGCGGAAACATCACTTTTGCGTCTTCATTTCACAGGAATTATGTTCAATAATATTGTTTCATTCAGTTCTTGCATTAAGTTTTGTTTGGTCTCATATGACTTTCCTGTCGTGTGGAGTAATGTACATCTTGTCTCTTCTTTAGCCAATCGTCTCGAGCGTGCCGAGAATCCTGTTGTATTTAGTGCTTGTCGAGGTTTGTGACAATCGGAACGACGATGTTGCAGCACACCCTACCCCGGCAGACACCGATCGCGAAAACTGCTAGAAAACTGTGCCTAGTGTGAGAAATTAAGAGTACATCAAATCTTTAATCTACCATATGGTGAGGTGAAGAAGTGAAAAGGAAAAGTAGTTTGAAAGCGATAAGAAGAATGCAACAACAGAATCACTTTTAATTGCAGATTCGCATAAATAATATCTTACACGAGCAATGTGGTAGCTGAGACAATCACGCAAATCCGCAGTTGCTAAAGGGACCCGAGTTCTAATTCAAAATAGGACGGGAATTTATTGTTATATTTGTGGAGTTCAACCTAGCTTGGGTTTATATGAAGAGGAACATGAGTGCATGTCATCAAGCTGAACATACAGTAATTGACGGGCATTATTTCAAACATGAGGGCTTATCTATTCTGATTTTGAATAATATCATTCGTTCTAGGAGTGTTTCCTTATATAGTTATTTGGAAGTAATAAAAGTATGTATAGGCCCATTTACTGACAATAGCAGATTACTCTGATGATGATGATAATTTTGAATATAAATGATGGCTGATTATGTAATATGTTTTTAAAGCTATTTTTTTCCGCGGGCATACATTGTTCACGTATATATATATATATATATATATATATATATATATATATATATATATACAGTGTGTATATATATACATTTTGCACGTCACGAGCTACACACCGACCAATGATACAACCCATTAGTCATACGGCCCACTAATCACACTGCCCACGAGTCATCCATCCCACGAGTTGGGTTGCAAAGGAGTGTCGTGACGTGAGCCCACGAGCTCGACAGGATATACAGCGCCATCTGTCAAAATCAATAATCAATGTACGTACTGTCGAGGTTATGGACCTTTTTGGGTTTTGTTTTGTTTTTTTCCTGTATAGTGTCGAGGCGGAGCTCGTGGGCCTGAGTTTCACTTGTTGTCTAGCTCCTATTGTCGCGCTTAAGTACACCTTTGTTGTCAATTGTTATTTATTTGTTTTTATGTTCCAAACTTGCGCGTGTTCTCTTTTGTGCTATAAGTGAAATGGGAAATGAATTCAATTCAATTCAATTGAACTTGCGTTTTAGAATTTCTGAGAATATCAGTTTTCGACAATTTGATTCACTCAGCAATTTTCAATACATATATATATATATATAATAGTTCTTTTTGTCTATGTACAATTAAGATTGACCATACAACTACACAGCTACTCAAAAAAAAAAAAAGATAATTCATTGCATTTTGAAAGCTCTCTGGTTATGTACCGCCCTGTATAGATGGTAGCTCTACATAAAACTTAATGTCAAATCACAGTTACTTGTAAAGAGAACGTTTTCCAGAGAGAACATTTGCAAAAGCACATCTCAATTTCAGGTTAAAAGAATGTGTAGGGCCTACTTATTATTTCATGAAAGAAAAAGAGATAACTGTACAATAGAAGTATAGACGAAACAGGCAGCCAGACAGACCGACTGATTGACTTTAATGCTCAAATTGGTCGATGTTGTCGAGGTTTAAATGGCCGGAATGCCTCATCCGTAAAGAGGATATTTTCAATTTCAGTTTCAATTTATTTTCATATTTCTCACAAATAGCACAAAAATTACAATTATAGAATTCAAAAATTATACAAAACATAAAAGTTTGTCTTGGTATAAACACAAGTTTTTACACATCAGAGTTGAGCTATGTTCATAATGCGAGAAATATGATGGGGCCTGCGTAAATTGGCCAGTTGAAAACTGAAACACAAACAGGCTAACGTTGCAATAGAAAAAAAAACAGAAATTTTCAAGATTTTGCTACTCATTAAAAGTTCATTCGTGTGGGATAATCAATTTCCAGTATGATTTACAATTCTGATATCGCGTTTTTGTACAATAGATAACAAATCGATCAGATTTTTAGAAGCATTTCCCTTTGAGGTAGGATTCGTAGAGTCAAGCAACCTGTTGCATCTCAAGACTGCATCGGGTCAATTCGAATCGTGATTACATTTCTATGAGGTCAAAGGTCATCGCCGCTTGTGACTGTAAAACACGTACACGTAGGCCTACTCTTACAAACACATCAAGCATGAGACACATATGACACATGATCACGTATTTCATACAAATTGCGCAATGCTAAAATGTAATCCAGGGTCACTTACTGGCCAAAGCATATTCATATTTCACGTTCACCTCTTTGAATATCATAAAAGTACATTCGTGTTATGAGAATCAAGCATTAGATTGGAAAGGAACAAGCATGTCTTCAGTAAAACGGTGGTGTTATATCATTGTGGAAACGGAATACGCAAACTTGATGAGGTTGTGATGGGATTGCTTTATCGTTCTCGTATTGACCTGCAAGCATATCTCCAAATGAAAATGCCTTTTTCTGAAATTTAATTCGGAAGAAAATTAATCCTAAAATCTGTCAGATCAAGTGAATCAGTAGAGCACGACACGGACGCAGTGTCCTTCGCAGTCGGAGAAAAGTAATTAATGACAAACACAAGGTGACTCTCCATGGGCAAAGCAACCATCCAGTTATTGGTAGACCTACGACATCCGAATCCTTCCACATTTGACTTATCACAATGATCCTGTGCTAACAACATTAACTCGATTAAATTCACAACTTAGTGGAGTGTTCTTCGCTGTTGATATTGTGTGACGGGAAAAACGCGCCTTTTACTGGCTCTGGTTGGCGGTCAGCCAGTCGGCTGTTCTTTGAATCTACATCGACAATAGTCGAGTTGGTTCTCTTTTCCCGCTGCCGGCGACAGACGACACATACGTAACAGAGGGCGTGGCAAATGTTGCGGTAAAAACGCTCGTGAGAGAGCGCGTATAAAAAAGGATTTATAAGGCTGTTCAAGTGTAGCAAACTCTGAGCCACTGTGAATATGATCACTACAGTGGCGGGATGAACGTTGCGCGATCCGCCATATGTTATCCAAAGAAAGACAGCGTTATATAGTCCTTGGATGACTATGAACACTAGTACGATGAAGACGGACGCGCGCAAGACGGCATTCTTTTGGCGCGTCCGTCTTAGGCGCGTTTCGGCCGTGGCGTTTTCATCGCTGAGTCGCTTCAACCACACCACACGTAGAATGGCCACGTAGCAGACGAGGATGACTGCAACTGGAATGACGTAAATGATAACTGTTCCAGCTGTCACCAGATATTTGGCGTTAGGTTCCTTCCATGATTCCAACATGTCGCCTTCAATCTCTGCTCCGAAATAGAACCCTCCGATACCAAACGATACTGGAGATCGAAATGAAAAATACAGACGCACGTGTAGTACTACATTTGCAACACATTGCCCTGACAGTCATAGACTCGCATTAAAGTATCATGTCATGAAACGACTTTCCTTTGATCTTGTGATTTATTCTGTAGGCCCTATTCCCAATCCAGGACGTTTGTTTTTCAAGTCATGCTCACTATAATCAGTACGTCGTCTAAAAAGATCACAAAATTATCGTAACCTCTCCCAGTAGGTCTACTATTATGTTTTTGTGGACATCTTCATTTGTATCAACACCAACTGCCATCATGTTGTTGATATCATTTCGTAGTCCTGATATTGCGATGGTCGTCATCCGTAACAGATCATCGTTTGGTTTTCATTATTGGGAAATATCAGAAGGCCTATTATGTATAAACATGATTAATGAGATATTAGAGACAAAAAAAAAAAAACAAAAACATGTGTGTCCGAACTAGCATTTATTTTAAAACTAATGAACAGCGTGCGAGGAAGTTTGCACTGCTGGGACAGTAAATTCTCCCCCCCCCCCCCCCCCCCATGATGTTTGTTCATAGAAATCGACACTTACATAACCAAACGAGGAGGCAGATGATGATGGCGCGTTTTTTCGTCCGACATCGCGATCGAAGAGGGTACACTATCGCAAGGAATCGATCGATGGTCAGAGCCGTAAGCATCAGCACTGTGGCCATTGCAGTCACCTGCGAGGAAACGAAAGCTGCGAATGAGCTGGCTATAGAGGTACATGTGATAGCAATGAATTAAACAAAAACAGAAAAAAAAACAGTGATTTTCCGAACATGTTGCAGTTTATGTTTTGCTACAGTAGACAAAAAAACAAAAAAAAACAAACGAACAAACAGATACTCTCGAACGTCTATTGTTATATAAATGCATATTATTGGATTTTCTTGATGTGTAATGTATTAAGCAAACACCGTGTACAGATTGTAAATGTTATGTGCAGAACATAAAAACACACGCAAACGTATCAAAAGAATCAACTCGTTAATATATCTCTTTTAATCTTCTTCACTCTACCAAAAGTCTCTTAGGTACAACTGATTGCCGATGATAGCAGTGGGTAATAAAGCAAACTTAATAATATTATAGCGCACAACTGTGCTTTAACAGAATGAATGTCAAATTTTCTTCTTGAAAGCTTACCAGTTCCATGTAGTACACGTATGTCGACAAGGCCGTGGTGAACCTCTCAGGCTGAAAGGCTCCCCTGTAGTACTCGTAGTTGTTCGAGCCGGCGACGAAGACCAGAAAAAGAATGTCAGTGACAGCAAGATTGACAATGTAGACGTTGGGGATAGTTCGCATCTCTGGATACGCGAGGATGGCGATGAGCACGAGAACGTTGGCGGTGATGCCGAGGACGATGACGACGAGTGTGAGAGGGAAGAGGACTCGAGAGATGGAGATGGTAAGACTACACTGACCCAGGAAGGCGTAGGAGCAGTTCATGATGTATTCACTTGTCAGAGACTGGTTCAGCGATGAGAGCGTTTCCATGGTTACTGACCTTAACATTATCAACGGCAGAAGTGTGGGTATAGAGGGAAAAATCATAAAACTTTAGTTTTTTACTCCTTTAATGAATCCTCCAAGTGAATGTAACTGCCGTCGTCATCGTGGTCATACGTGATTTTTTTTTGTGTGTGTATTTCAAATTCCAGTTCCGAAAAAGCAAGTATACGAGGCTTACTTTTAAACTTGATTATAAGGGAATTGTGGTGGTAGACACATCGGTCTTTATCTTTGACATACTGACGTTCTTGATATACAATTATTTATCCAACATTCAACATCATATTAACACCATTAAGTAACAGAATGCGAAGTAAGAAGGGGGCAAAAAGCCACACCATAATTGTCCCTTATTGAAGTATGTATTAAAAGATGAATTCACTCTGGAAAATTCTTGAGATGACTTACTGATTTCATTTCATCTCCTTTCATCTTAATAGCAAGGACCTTCCCGGATTGGGGGGGGGGGGGCAGGGGGAGGGGAGGGGAGAGTACTCGTTCGGTTGCGTCGAGGGTTAATGCCCCCCCCCCCCGCCCCCTTGTGTAATAATAATTATGCATACGTGAATATCAAATCAATTACTATTTGGTGAAAATCAGATTTGATTTTGACGAAACTTCCACTACGTGTACACGGCTTCTTTGAATTCATTTGACTCTTATTTTAGTCAAAAACTATGAGTGGATTCTAAGTGAGGACTACTGACTGGGAGTAATTATGACGAGTAAAGCTGCTGTTTGATTTGCTCTCCACTTCGAAATTACTTCCTGTCACTTGGGCTAAATTGATAGATGCGACTCGCTTCACAATCATCTGTATAGCCTTTGCTTTTGTCAGTGGTTATTTAAGGCTTGTCTGACAGTTTGCTAATCATGCTGAACGGTAATTATCTCTCCTTTATTTTGTTTTTTCTACAACCTTGGTTTTATTGTCAGTACTTGTTGCATTTCGAGTGCACATAATTTTTTTTTTCTTTTGCAGGTTGTGAAATATTCATGCATTGTCTTAATGTATTTCAATTTCAATTTCAATTTCAATTTCATTTTCGTATTTCTGGATGGAAAATATATAAAATATAACAAAATATAATAATACAGAATGTCCAGCTTGGATATATACAAAAAGAAATACAAACATAGTACATAGCGGTCGATGTGTCATTTTCAATAAAAAAGAATGCTAAAGAGAAATACGATGGAACCTACTAAAAAGCAAAGCTTGTTGAGTGTAGGTCCCAACAAAAGCCTAGTGTGAAGAACAGGATGAGGAGCACGGGTACAACTAAAGACCAAACTAAAGAATAAACAAAAGAGAATGACAATTAATACTAGGGGGTACAGAAGATTCTTCTCACATAATTAATCATTATGATAAAATGAGAACAAGAAACCACATGCTGCACACTATATAGCAGTTGCTCTAATAGCAGTTTTGACAGGGAGTGATAAATTGAATGCGACATAATTTTATGGTTTTAACATTCCGGCTTCCATTGAAAATACACGGGGAAAGTGTCGGAAAATGGAAGACATGAATCAACAATTCCTATATGTGATATACCAGCCAACTGCAATGCCGCATGAAAAAAGAAAGAAGGAGAAACTATGACGGTATGTGACGCGACCGAGGGTCTTATACTAGAAGTGGAAGGAAAGCACCGATAGGCACGAATTTGAGAGAGCATACAGCTACATCTATATGCATAAGTCTGTTCACATGGCAACAACCGAGCAGTATAGCAAAACATCCATGAGCATGATAAAAAGGAATGTTAGTGCACTTGCGTGTTGGTAGCTATTCAATACATGTTGTCTGAGTTTGCGCTTAAAGGATGATAATGACAAACAGCTTGTAACTTCTGCTGGGAGATCATTCCAATATTTTGGACCTGTATACATAATATTGTGTTTTTAGCGAAAATTTTTCGAGTGCGTGGAAGGTGAAAAGCCTCACTTTGGCGAGTTGGATACTGGTGGACAGAATTGTTTCTTATGAACATCTGTGAAAAAAAAAAAACATCAGGAAGATCTTTTGAGGAAAATTTATAAAAAAAAAAATAAAAAAGTTATAATCAAACAAATCGGTCATTTTCACAAGTTTATTTTTCTGGAATAAGGCGTTTGTGTGAGATGAATACCCGGCATGGTTAATAATTTTGATCGCTAGCTTTTGAAGAAGAAAAAGCGAATCCAGCAAATATTTGGATGCGTTACCCCACGCAAGAATTCCATAGTTGAGATATGGTCTGCAGTTCCCAGGTACCACATGGGCATTTGAGGCTTTTACTTTGGTATTTTGACTGTGAACAAATTTCGTTTTCTATCCACATGTATTTGGTGCTTATGACGCGCCTTCAGAGTGATATACAAGTATAAGCACACGCCCTATCCCTTGAATTTATTGCAAGGTTCTTATCGCAAAATAATAATGGTAATGGTAATGATATCATGGTCTTTTTCATCAATGGTAGCCTGTACAGTGTTACCACTGATCTACCAGAGGGCCCCGCCATTATGATTACCCTAACAATGACGGGTATTCCTTGTCACACCTGGGTCGAGAGGGACATAGCTAGTAACAATTATCTTGGCACTAGACGGGATTCGAACTCAAGACCTTCATCGAATTAAGGTGAAGAGTCTTACCCACTAAGCCACAGTGCAGCCACCGTGAGTAAAGTAGGCCTATACTTTGTATAACTTGCCATCAAAATTTACAGAGATATTTTTTGAACTCTAACTTCGTAATACCTTCCGGCACACGTAGATCATACAATTACAACAGCTATGACTGTTGTGATGTGTATTGTGGTTCATAGGTACGACTGATTGAACTGATTTGTCACTTTGAGCAACAAATAATTTGACACGCCCATGCATTATTTGAATTTTTCCCCGAGAGCTCATGTTATATAGGACCTATAAAGGTCAGACTGGTTGGCATAATCGACATGATATTGTGTGCTGAGTTCGACGCAGAAGTGTGTACGGAATATCGTTTACCTGCACACACTAAAAGAGGGCGCACATGAAAGAAAGTATGCTGTATTATTGTGTAGGAACAATCGAAGAATATCCGCAAAGCTGTCTACAAGCGAACACGCACTGAAAAAGAAACCCAACAACTGTATGATACTTATCTGACGTACGTACCTTGAAACATTCCGGTCAGAGCTGATCACGTAGCAAAGTTTCGCCAACCCCTTGATTTGTGTTCAAGAAGAGCTAGGTCTTCAATATTGGACCATTATTACATCCGTTTCGTACATTGACTTTCTACATGGTGCAGACCTTTCATGGTGAACACTAATCATCGAGAAATTACAGTGAGGATCGAAATCAATCACAAGAACGAAAAGGTATTCAAGCCAAATACTGTTATATGCATACGCTGTCTGCTAAATATGCGTAACACACAAACACACGCGAACACAAAAGACGTGCAGCCGGACAGGCACGAAATGCAGGGATCTGTACCAACCACTTCGGTCGAGTCGAGATTTGGGGCAAACACCATTATCCTGTTATTGACATGCTTGACAGATTGATTATTATTAGCTGGAGCGACGGCTTCAATACCTGTCCAATATTCACTGACGGGGGGGGGGGGGATGAGACAGACTTCCATTAACCACAGTTATTGAGATCGCATAAGCGGTGCTGTTTTGTGTGCGTGAGTGGTATGTGAAAAGCACTCTAAAAGCTTATTAAAAGTTCTGTATTGTCACTCAGATCGATTTCTCAACGTCCATTTCATTTCCATAATGGCAAAACACCTAATGATTTCTGGAGGCAAGCTCTTAAGAACGTTTCTCGAATTCTTGTGGATCAAGTCATGCAAGTGGTGTAGAAGTTTGTGTTTGTGGGGAGCGGAATATGTGTGTGTGTGTGTGTGTGTGTGTGTGTGTGTGTGTGTGTGCGTGTGTGTGTGTGTGTGTGTGTGTGTGTGTGTGTGTGTGTGCGTCTGTGATTGCCATCAACCGCGGACCACTCCATCAAAAACTACCTTCTAACCGCGGACGTACGTGCTATGGGGGACCGTCCACGGTTGAGATAACGATTCAGTCGTATCAAATTTACGACAATAGAGAGGGTGTGTGAAAATTGGATTGATCAGAGATTCGTCCGCGGTTTCATGTAAAAGGGCAACTTGGTGGGTACGATTTGTGTAAGCAACATCGACCTGTGTATCACTGATGTTTCACAGCGCCCCCTCATGACGGCGCGGCTGCTGGAAACGTACGCGTACGTACGCCTGGCAAAGGCTGGCCTAGCTGCTAGCATACGGGGGTTTACGGCCGGCCCCGGCCACCACGATGCGCTGCAATTTTGCGCATGCAAAGCAGGCATAGCCACTATTGACAAATCCGAGGGCCGCCCAAACCACGGCACGAGACCGGCTAAAAGAAGGAACAGGGGGAACAGAAGTAGGGAGTGGAATCTACTCGAGATGCAACAAAGTAAGTGAGGCATATTATTTTATGGTAGCACAAATAACTGCAGTATCACATTTTGAGGGCTAGTTTTTATAATTATTCATTGTATTCATTTGTGTGCAAGCCACGAGTGCAGTGGCAATGCCAGTATGGATATTGGTCTAGGTGTCTCCGCGCTCTTTGCACGGCATGCCCGCGCTGACCGGCCTCTTTAGTTTTAGCCTTTATATCTCCGGGTTTGCCAAGCAAAATAGATCTGTAACGTTAGTATTCTATAGACTTCTAGTCTTTAGGTCTGGTCTCTAGATAAATATACTTGAACGACATGGTAACTTCCAGTGGTAACTACCATGGTAGTTACCACTACCATTACTTAGAACTACAACAGAAGAGGAAGATTGGATGTGAAGTGTGTGGGTTTTTTACCTGTAGGCCTAACTGAGGACTCTCTGATCTTTTTTTTTTTTTTTTTTTTATACTGCTAGAGTAGGTGAGGGTAATTTCGGCCGCCTTGGCAAACTTTGGATCATATCTTCGCTCACACAATCTGATCTAATAATTATACTGAGTAGGTCCAGGGTAGTAGCACTAGCGTTACGTTAGCAGTCACCCGCCATACATCCTTCATAAGTGCCTCGTAGTACTTTATAGACTCAAGTCTAACAATGCATAACGTTAGTTTTATCGTAGATAGCTAGTACAAGAAACCTGGCTGCATAGATTTGGTGTCGGGACATAAAGTCTCTATTTCCTAATCACTTTAAAAACTGAGAATTTGGAAGTCGAGTGTGATTTTGCACTTCCTTACGTGTGCAAATAAGGAGACATGTCACATAGGCCTATTGTGAATAGATCTAACGTTATACGTGTAGAAAGTTCTAGTTGTGTATGTACACTGTCCTCATTTTCTGTCATTGTCATATTCTTTAACTTAATTAAGTTGGGGTTAAGCCACTTTGTTTTTGTTTGTTTGTTTCTTTGCTTGTGTTTTTGTAAACTAGACCCGAGGATACTATTACTATAGTACACATACAGAAGTTGTAGGCCTACCTACACTCCCTACAGTAGCTGGTATGCACTTCCT